>NW_026000079.1:3998579-4034240 GCF_001458135.2 Marmota marmota marmota | reverse complement strand
GGGCGGGGGGGGGGGTGACATGGTGCTTCCACCCTCTCCCAGCCCCTCCATGTGTTCAAGCTCCTCAAATCAGTATTTAAGTCCCTGGCCAAAGGTGACTGAACCAGTCTCCAGCTGTCCTCCCCAGAGACGGGAAAGGCGATGCAGACAGTCTCCACTCTCTAATCAAGGCCCCATCCTAGAGCTCAAGGGCCGCCAGAGTCACCTCACTAGCACAAACTCGGGAGGGCTGGAAAGGTTTGTATTGAAGAACAAAAGATGCCCCCAGTATTCGGGAAATTCTAAGGGCTTTAGCAGTGTCAGGAACAAACACCAAGTATATGTTTTGTATTATTGCAGGAATTTTAGACATATATTGTAGCAAAATCCATCATTACTAAAAATTCAGTTATTTTCTTTTTTTCCCCCTGTTTCAATTCCTGATGAAAATATGATTCTGACTGAAGCTGTTCTCCAAAATATGATTTTGTGCACAAGCTCTTTGGTGAGCTCTAGAGTCCGTTGAATACAAACAAGAAAGTCCCTAGGCCCTTTGGAAGGTTTCAGTGTAGACGAGAAGATGTATGGTTCCTTAAAAAAGGAAAGAAAAAGAATAAGGTGTAAAGCTGTGGCCAACGTGGAGCAAGAACCCTGAGACAGCCCAGCTGCCCTGGAAAGACCTCATGGTAACAGCGGCCAGGCAGGTGCTCCATGGCGCCCCCATGTGGAAGCTAGGGGAGTCGAAAACCAGAGTATTATTCCAGCCCTGATTGCACCTCGGAATCATGAAGTCCCCTTAGCCGCCCGAGGACTGAGCCACCGCTGCTTTCCCCACCTGAGAAAAGCTCCAGCCGTTCTCTCTTGAAATTAGGCGAGATTATCAGCCAGTCATGGTGGCATATGCCTGTAATCCCAATGATTCGAGAGGCTGGGACAGGAGGATTGCAAGTTCAAGGTCAGCCTCAATTTAGCAAGACCCTGTCTCAAATTTTAAAATTAAAAAAAAAAAAAACCTGGAGTGGTAGAGCACCTCTGAATTCAATCCCCAGTACCAAAGAAAGAAGGAAATTGAATGAGATGCATGGTCTGCATTGCTGTGCAGGGTAGGGACTTCACCCCTCACTTGGGTCCCCACCCTCCAGTGTGGAGAGGGGAGCAGCAGCAACATGTTCCAACCATGTCTCATGGATGCTGTGAGACTTCCTTTTGCCTCCCTAACGGCTGCTTGAGTCCAGGCAGGCACCTGGCCAGCACAACACCCAACAGCCCCACTCAGGACAATTTGTCATCCTTAAATGTTCCCCTTACCGCCAGGTGTGGTGGCACACACCTGTAATTCCAGCGACTCAGGAGGCCAAGGCAGGAGGGTCCCAAGTTTGAGGCCAGTCTCAGGAACTTACTTAATACCCTCTCTCAAAATAAAAAGGGCTGAGGGTGTAGCTCAATGGTGAAGCACTCCTGGGTTCAAGGCCCAATACAAAAAAAAAAAAAAAAAATCCCCTAAAATTTTCTGTCCTTAAACATTCTCTCTCAGTTTCCCTCTGCCTGCCTTCCTACCGCAACCTCTCTCTGTGTTTCAGCCTGGGCAGTGTCCCATAGTGTCCCATAGCCTAGTCAAAGGAAACCCTGAGTGTCCCACCGGAAAAGTGATTTCAACCTCCTCAAAATTCCCAAAATTCCCATTCACTTTACTTGAACCATTCAGGAAAACCTGTGTGTGACCAGGACTGTCACCAAGATGCACAAGGATATGGATGATGATGGCTCTGACCGCTGAAGGCTTCACAGAGGAAGTAGCCCGTGGACTGCAGGGGGCTTGAGGTCCCTCTCACTCTACTGCCCTCCTCCCCCGTCCCCACTGCCAGTGACTGGCTTACTGGAGCTGTCCCCTGGAGACGGAGCACTGCTCTTTGGCCTCCTGATTCTGTAAATCAACTGTATTTGGAACAAAGCCGCAGCCGTTGGTCTGTGAGTTTAAACCTGTGTCTGCTCTGACGCAGGGTGAGCCCACGTGCCCGTGTCATTACTGACATTTCTACTACCTACTGCGAGGTCTCCAAGAGACTCAGGTGAAACCTGCCAAGGAAGCTCAACCTGGTCAGTTTCCATTTACTTCTTTCAGCATTTGCTTTACATATTTCAAGATTATGTTTCTGTATAAGGATGAAGGCTTTTGCCTCTTGGTGATTTGCATGCTAACCTATAAGAAATGGCCATTTTTTCCCATTTAATTTCTTTTCTTGAAATTCTATGTGGTTTTATATTAATATTGCTGGGTCTGATTCCTTTGGTATTGCTTTTCTTCTTATTTTTTTTTCCTAAAAAGTGACCACATGTAACTCAAAATGAGTCACAGATAGATGCAAAAACACAAAATTACCAAACCCCTAGAAGATAATATAGGACAAAATCCAAATGATCTTGGGTTTGGAAGTGACTTTTTAGATGCAATACTAAAGGCAGATCCATTAATTAATAAACTGAGTTATATTAAAATTTAAAACATCTGATTTATTAAATGCAATGACAAAAAATAAAAAGACAAGCCACAGACTGGGAGAAAATGTTTACAAAAGGCACATCAGATAAAGGAGTGTATATTCATATGAAGAACTTTAAAACTTCAACAATAAGAACACAAGCAACCCAATTTTAAAATGGACAAAAGACCATAACACTTTATTAAAAAATACATACAAAGAGCAAATAATCATATCAAAAGATGCTGCATGTCATATGTCCTCAAGGAAATGCAGATTAAAACAATAATGAGAGACCACTACACACCCAGAATGGCAAAATTTCTGAACACCTAAGACACTAAATGCTGGCGAGGATGTGGGGAACATAACTCTCATTCATTGCTGGTGAGAATGCAAAATGGTGCAGCCACTTTGGAAAAGAGTTGCCTATTTCTTCCAAAACTAAACATACTCTTACCTTAGAATAACGCAATTGTGCTACTTGATTTACCTACATGAGTTTAAAAATTTGTGTCCAAAAAATTTGCATACAACAGTTTATAGCATCTTTATTCTGTACAATACTATAGCGGTCGGATAAAGGTCATCCTAATTTGTCAGATCCCATAGAATGTCCAACACCAAGAGTGAACATTCATGTAACCCATGAACTTTGGGTGACAAAGTGTCGATGTAGGGTCATCAGTTAACAAACGTACCACTATCCTGGGGGATGTTGATAATGCGGGGTGTGGTACAGGGGCAGGGGCAGGGAACATATGGAGAATACCTGCATCCTCTTTGGGGGGAGAGGTACCAGGGATTGAACTCACTCAATCACTGAGCCACATCCCCCGCCCCATTTTGTATTTTATTTAGAGACAGGGTCTCACTGAGTTGCTTAGCACCTCACCATTGCTGAGGCTGGCTTTGAACTTGCGATCCTCCTGCCTCAGGCTCCCGAGCCACTGGGATTACAGGTGTGCGCCACTGCGTCCAGCTTGCATCCTCTTCTTAATGCTGCTGTGAACTTTAATCTGCTCCCCCAAAATCAATTTTCCATGTTTTTAAGGGTGCATCGTAATTGTACATAATCAAAAGTCTATTTTTTAAAAGCGATCAAACAAAATAATTTTTGCTTATTTAACAAAAAAAAAAATTCCCAGTACAATATTTTAAAATATTTTTTTAGTCGTCGATGGGCACAAAGCCTTTATTTTATTTATTTATTTCTATGTGGTGCTGAGGATCCAACCCAGGGCCTCGCACACGCCAGCTAGGCGCTCTGCCACTGAGCCACAACCTCGCCCCTCCAGGACATTTTCATTCTAAACAGTTGCATAATGTTTACAGTGTAGGTATAATAATCCTCAGCCATTTCCATTCTAATTGTCACTCGGGTCATCTACGGCCTTTTGACACTAAATAACATCACCATCCTGTGGGGTGGGGGCAAAACAGTGGTACCAAGAAGGACTGATGGGGAAGGCAGCTGAGAGAATATGGCCCCACCGAGGGACAACAGGCCGCTCAGCGAGGCCCGAGGTGGGTGCCTGAAGGGCTGCTCCCCATGTGAACCCAGGACTCTCTTGTACCACACAAGAAATTTCAGAACTGAGGAGCCAAAGGGCTCGTTTCAGGGAGTCATCATGGCTTCCCCGCTGTGTCCCAGCTCTCCCACGACTCCCCGTTCCTGCCGTCCCCGGCTTGAGCCAGGCCTTCTGCAGCAGGTTAGGGCACCTCAGAGCCAAGGCCTGACTACCTGCTCCCACACAGGCTGCCTTGCCTAGAGAGGTGGGAGGGAGACTAAGGGCTTCAGGGGAAGCCGGAGTCACAGAGCCTGGAAGAAACTTTGCCTGACCCCCTGCCTCCAGGCCCATTCCTCGGTGGTTACTCCACCAGTGAATCTAGACCGTGGGCCCCAGCACTAGCCCTGCAGGGTCCCAAGGGGATTTGACCAGACGACGTCACTGAAGCAAACCTGCCTCCTCCCTGGATGGGAGCTCCCAGAGGGCAGGCCTTGATGGGATCCCGGAGGCTTAGTAGAGGGGACAGGAGTAAGAATTTGCATCAGGGCTGGGGTCGTGGCTCAGTGGCAGAGCGCTTGCCTGGCATGTGTGAGGCCCTGAGTCCAATTCTCATCACTGCATAAAAATAAATAAATAAAATAAAGGTACTGTGTCCAACTAAAAATAAATATGTAAATATTGTTTGACTAGCAAAGTTGGGAAGTTTGCTTAACCCTAAACACCTCAGTTTTCCCTTTCCTAAAATGAGGTAACACTGCCTACTCCACAGCAGTGTAAGAATTAAGAGGGGAATGCAAAGCAGGTCTCTCGACATCTCCACAAACATGTAGAAGGAGTGGGTGAGTGAGAACACAAGCCACAGTGCTCCCCAGGGCCCAGGGGCCCAGAGACCCAGGGTTCTCCCCTACCCCTTGTTCTATTACAACATACTCAGTGGCCGCCCAGTCCCAAACCAAGTGGGGACAAGAGAAGTCTCCAGGTGAGGCCTTTCAGAAAGTGCAGCCCCCGATCACTGGGATACTGTCCGGAAATTCTGGGCACAGCTGTCCAGGTGTGTCCCACCCAATCGAAACGGTACAGGGTTCCAGAAAACTGATGGCAGAGGTGGCCCTGGGGGTCCTACCCTGATGAGACCGCAACTTATAAAGCTGCTCTTTGTCCAGACACACACATGTCACTCGTCCTTCCTCTCCGAGATACCTCCTCCTCCAGTCAGTCAACATCTTCCTCTTTGCCGTATCTAGGGATAGTGCCCTGTGTCCAGCCTTCTGTGCTTGGGACAAGTTATAGCACTTCCCATTGCATCCTGGGAAATGCCCATTGGCCCTCTGGGCATAAGACCCAGTCTCTGGCATCGACACAGCTTCCCAAAGGCATTGGGAAGTGCTGGTTTATTGTCAGACACCTCAAGGCCATTTCCTGATTCTTGGAGGAGCTGGGGTTTGAGAGCTGCACTGTTTAACTTCTCTGACTTGGAGTCCAGTCCAGCTGAGGATCCGTCAGCTATCAGGTAGTGTCTTTTTTTAAACAGGGTCAGGCCTTGGCAATCCAGAAGGAAGAGAGGAGCATAGGGCTGACACTCCACAAGAACAATCTAAAGGCCCCCACTCCACCCCATCCAACAGCTGGAGAACCAGGGCCTCCTGTCTAGTCTAGATCTTGTTCCCAGCAGCCCAGGCAGGAACCTGCCTCCATCCTGGCTCCCCGAAGTCGGTCACAAGCCCGCATCAGAAATAAGCAAACGATGGGAAAGGAACTTGAGGCAGTTTGGCCCAAACTGGGGAGAAGCAGCGAGTCTGTGTCCGCTGGTCCTAAAGGAGCAGCTACAACTTACAGGAATGAAGGACAGGAGATGTGCGTATGTGGATCTAGGTAGGCGATGCTACCCAGAGAACATGTCTCGGTTCCTGTTTTTTCAGCCCTTGCTGGCACGACCTGGCTTTGGGGACAGTGTCTCAGTTTCCATTCTCAGCATGAGGAAGTTCAAGAGCCAAGGCAATGTGGAGCTTGCAATTCCACGGGGGTTTATTACCATCTGAGGCCAACCACTCTCACCAGTTCCTCTTTCTCACTCCAAAGATGGAGGCAGAAGACCTCCACCACTGTTCAGGACACTCACGTTCCTACTCACACCTGGAGCCTCCAGTTTCATTCAGAGTTTGCAGAGAGTCAAGACGGGCCCCCAGGTGTCCTGTTCTCACAGTGGTTAATAGAAATTAACACCCCCCTTTACCATGGACAACGCTCATTAACAGACCTGAAACAAACAAACAAAACGTGGGTTGCAGGTAACCCAGAGTCTCGGTACCAAGAAGAAGGAACTCAGAACACACAAGTTTTGTTGCAGAAAATGCACGAGGCTCTGGGTCCCATCCCCAGCACTGCAAAGGGAGAAAGAAGGACGGGGAGGAGGGCTGGGGAGGAGGAGAGCAAGGCATGAGGCCTCTTTTGAGTCCCTGGTGTAGACGGGGAGTGAATTCTCATTCAGGCTGGAAATGGGGGAAACGGGACAGGGGCGGACACCCCTACCCACCCTGTCCATTCATTGGAGCACTCTGGGCAGAACTGGCTGCCCACCCTGACCCCTGCCTTTCACAGTGATGTCCTAGCCAGGGAAGCCCCACAGAGGACTCCAGGCAGCCAGGCCTGGTGGTGCCCATCTGTCATGGCAGTCACTCAGAAGGCTGAGGCCTAGGTATCCCAAGTTCAAGGCCAACCTCAGCAACTTAGCAAGACCTAGTCTCCAAAATAAAATAATAATAAATAATAATAATAATAATAATAATAATAATAATAATATGACTCAGGGTGCAGTTCAGCAGTAGAGTGCTTCTGGGTTCAATCGCCAGTAACATACACACGCATACACACACACACACACACACACACAAAAGCCTCAGAGACACCAGCCCTAGCCCCTTGTCCCTCCGTCCCCATCTGCCCTTCCAGCCATGACGTCCTTGTTTCTGACTTTTTCTTGTTTGTATGTTTCATTCCTCACAGGACCAAAAGGGCACAGATTTCTTGGTCATTATCTGTGAGTAAAAAGGACAAGAATAATGAGAAGAAGATTGAGTGTTCTGAGCTCTGTCCTTGCTTGGGGACATCCTCACAGACTATCACAACAGAGCATCACCCTGCTCTGGGGAAAAGCAGCGATCCCAGCCCAGCCCAGGAACCACCAGAGACCACCAAGAACAATAAAGTGTCTCCTCCTGCAGGACACTCACCGCGTTCACTGATTACTTATTTCTTCATGGTTACTTACGTTGTTAAAACCACCAATTCTTGGTTGACTTTATTGGAGAATCTCCCTGAGGGGATTCAACCAGGAATGTCCCGGCAATGTCCCTCCCGATGGCCTCCAGCAACACTGAGCCACTTCTCTCAAAGGACCTTGTGTCCCCTCTGTTCCTGACCCCTAAGTGCAGCCAACATGGCGGCCTCCAGGGTGGAGGTTGGTCCAAAGCCTTCTGCCAGGTGGCAGAGATGCTTTTCTTTGTCAAAGCTCGGATATCAGAGTTATTCAGACACTACACTGAGAAGGAGCCCACATCTCTCTCTTGCTGGGCTCCATGCCCCTGTCCCAACCCTGCTCCTGCCCCATCTATTCCTCCAGGGCATAGGGGAGGCCAGTACCTCTTTAGAGGGCATCAGGACCCAAGGGTCCTTGTTGCTATGAATGGGAGGCTCAGCAGGGCCCTCAGGACTGCTGCCTTATCCTGTGGGCTGGGCCCTAGGGCTGGGCCCTTGTCTGGGTGCTGTTGACCTGGGTGTATGGGCTATAGGTGACCTTACAGAAGTGACAGAGAGTCCACCTGATGCTAAGCTGACCCGCAGTAATGGCTTGTCAAACGCCAGCAGTGACAATCCGCGGGTGCCCAGGGTGGGCAAAGTTCCAGCTTTTGAGGAGCCCCGGGTGGTCTGGAAGCCCACACAGGCCCAAGGAAGGGGACCAGCCTGGGTCAGCAGCACTGTAGGAAGGCTGACGAGGACAGGGACAGAGAGTCAGGCCAGGTTCACACCTTGCAGCCTCTCTCTCTGCAGGTGAGTGCACAGGAGTTTACAGGTCGCCCACTCTGGGCAGGCACTGTGCCAGAGGCTGAGGATGCAGGAGAACATCAGGTCATGGGGCTGCCTTAGCACAGGGCTGACTCTACCCAGAAGTTCAGTGTCCCCGGGAGGCCACAGCATAGGGTCCGCCTCATCTCACCTCCTCTGCTGCCTTCAGACCACGCCCCCAGCAGCTGCTGTTAGTTTCACCTCCGTGACAGTCACATTGACTGTCCGACCAGCCCTACCCTCCCTCCTGGCCACAGGACCGTGAACTTCTTAGTTAGACCAGGCTTCCTGGGAGAATCAGGCGGCTGTCTTGCAGATTCTCTTTGTATCCCACCTGTGGGCAGCTTGTGCAGTGAGTTATTTGTGTCCATGGTGATTGGTCCACTCCCTGCTCACACCATTCCTTTAGCACCTCTATTCAGAGACCATCACCTCCTCTCCACATGAGGAGCATCGTTTCCTGACCACATTCCTCGCCTTGTCATTACTCAGGGGTACATCCCAATATTTGACCTTTGACCCTTACTTTCTTCTCCCTCTCACCCCCACTCCCTCTTCATTTTCTTTTTTTGGAGTAGGGAGTGGGAAGTAGATCCTAGGGATTTAACCCAGGGGTGTTTTCCCACTGAGCTACATCCCCACCCCTTTTTATTTTGAGACAGGGTCTCACGAAGTTGCTTAAGGCCTCCCTAATTTGCTGAGGCTGGCCTCAAACATTGCAATCCTCCAGCCTCAGCCTCTCCAGTCACCAGTACACACCACTGCTCCCAGCTCCCTCCCTCATTCTTATTCTGCTTGTTTGCAAACCACAAAATCCTGCCTTCCCTAAAATGTCATTTTTGTTCCTTATCAGCCCCTGTGGCTCTCCCTCTGCAGCCTGCCTCCCCAAGAACCACCATACAATAATTGCTCTCTCACCTTATCTCAGTTCCCTTGCCCCTTTCCTTTATGCCAGAGCTTCCCTGCAAATCTCCAAACCTGAATCCATCTCCCCCATTTGTCCTCTGTCCCCTATACCAGGGCTGCTTGGAACCATCATACCAGGGTCTCCAAAAGATGCTGTCTGGCCTCCTGTCCAGCCAGTACTCTGGGAACCCCATTAACCTAGCTCCTACTATTCTAAGTATTTGCAACTGCCCACCCTCAACATATCTCTTTATTGCTTGCCTCAATATCAATCTTTCCAATTGCTCCCTCCCCATAAAATACATGGCAATGTCTAATCTGCCTGATTACCATCAAATTTCAAGACTGAACTTTAACCTTAACTTCTACTTAGACATTTAGAGAATGAACTGCCAACTCTCTACCCAAAAGAAATGGTGTCTCCCTCACATGCACCCCTGAACCCAAATCTACTTTAGCAACCAAATCACAGTTTTCCCCTCTGCCTTCCTGTACAACCCTGAGTTATGGAGGAAAATCACCTACCTTAGACACATAGGAACTCCAGCACATAACAACATCCCTAGCCCATCACAGGTACTGTGAATCATTTTTTTAATATTTATTTTGTAGTTATAGGTGGTCACAATATCTTTATTTTATATTATGTGGTGCTGAGGATCAAACCCAGTGCCTCACACATGCTAGGCAAGCGCTCTACCTCTGAGCCACAACCCCAGCCCCTGTAAATCATTTTTTATTAAAATGTATTTGTCTAAAGCCTGGTCAAAAATCTAGTATTAACAGCAGTTCAGAATCTAAAACCTTCCAGACTCTAACAGGAATCCACTTCATCTTTGAATACAAACCTTGCTGCTCTACCCCTGGGCCTTATTCTTTAAGTGACTATGGAGGAAGCAAGATTAATCCTCTTCCTGTCCCAGGCTGAGCTACTTGTACTTCAGCTCATTGGCCACAGGACTGTCTCTCAAGGTTATGACTCCTGGTAGGGCACAGGTGGGGCATGGCCTTGAGGTCCCCTTTGTAAAAGCCCACTGTTCCCCCTTACAAGTTGAAATCACAGTCTCTGGGGCAGGGTTCCCCTGTGCGGACTCCCCCTTTTCTAGCAAAGCAATGAAACTTCTTTTTCTCAAAACCTTATCCTCATTATTGGATTAGCATCAAGAGAAAAGGGCCAA
The DNA here is from genome assembly GCF_001458135.2 of Marmota marmota marmota. NCBI lineage: Eukaryota > Metazoa > Chordata > Mammalia > Rodentia > Sciuridae > Marmota > Marmota marmota. Next base: position 4,024,124 of record NW_026000079.1, on the reverse strand, counting down.
ACCTTTGGTGTCAGGTCTATAGACAGGTTGTGAGGTAGAGGAAAGCACCCCAAGAATCAGGTCCAAAGATTAATGGAACTAAAAGTGACCAATAAAAAAGTAAGAAAAAATAAATAAATAAGTAAATGTTAAAAGACAAATGGAAACCACTAAAAGCCAGGTTTCAATTCCTGGTCCCCCAGGAGAAAAGACCCTCAAAAAATGTGCAGGTCACTGGACTTTGAAGTTCACTGCCAGCATACCAAAGACTCCTAACCCAGCACCATGATCCTAAGGTCGGCGCTTGCCCTGCCTTCTTTTTTCCAGCTCAGGTTTAGCCTTATAATGCTCCCTTCACCTGGCAACGACACATAAAATTCAGGAAGAAATGTGTTGACAAATATTTCTTCATCCCCTTGCCAGGAGGACTTGTCTAGTGGTCCTGAGAATAGTTCACACTCTGAATGCTTCTTCTGTTTATGCCAGTTGGGTTCATCATGCCTATCATGGATTTTTGGTTTATGTACCCATGTCATCCCAGAGAGGAGATCTCCCTGAGGGCAAGGACCACATGTCTCTCCTGCAATTCCCATACGTCCTGAGATATTGGTGTTCATGCTATGGCAGGAAGTCAAGAGAAATACGTCCTTCCCAACACACCAGCGTGGCTTACAGAAGAGAACTGATGTAAGGAGGGAGGGGAGCCAGGACATGGCCCAGGGCACCAGTCACCAAACTGGAAACTGAGTTGGCTTCTCACCAGACTTTTTTTTTTTTAATTTCAAGTAATAGGGTAGGGAATCAAGATATTGTTTGAGATTCAAAGTAGACAATTATAGGAATGAGCCTAAGGGTACAAGTTTTAGAATCATCCTGATCAGAATTGAACCTTCATTCTAAAACATACTAAAGCAAGATTAATCACTTGATCAAGAGCAATTTAGTAGTATTTATGCATTATGTTAGTGTTAAAGAGAAAGAATGATTAATATCTCTGTAATTAACTCACATGACAGCCAACATGAGAAAGATCTGGGAATCCAAAAGATCCCAAGGAATCCCAGTATCACAGGACCCCAGTAACATTTGCATGGTAGATGAACTTTACCAGCGTGTTACTGTCCTTGGTGCTGAATCATAGTGTCCTCTTCCCACCCTTTTTCTTTCCGGTACCACGATTAAACGCAGAGGCACTCAACCACTGAGCCACATCCCCAGCCCGTTTTATTTTTTATTTTGAGATACACTCTTGCTAAGTTGCTGAAGCTGACTTTGAACTCGTGATCCTTCTGCCTCAGCCTCCCAATCTGCTGAATTTACAGGCATGCCCCACCGCTCTCAGCACCCTGTAACCTTCTCTGCAGGAACTCTGTACAAGCATTCCCATGCCTGTGTCCTTCCAGATCTATGAGATGGTTTCTTTAGTATTCTTGCCCAGGAAAGGAATTGGTGGGCCACAAAGAATAAATATATTCAATAGATTCTACTATCATGTATAACTAAAAGAACAAATCAAGATTTTTTAAAAGAATAAATACATTCAGTTAAGTGTAAGATAAAATCTCGTTGTTGTTTTAATTTCTATTTTACAAGAGTTTTGACAAACATGAGATAAGTTCCAGGACTCTCCTCTCCTCCCCACCTCAAAATTTTTGGATTAAATGCTGGCTGCTTCTCCGTGGGCGCATGATTCTGTCTCTGATTATACTCAATTTCGTATTAAGACTCCAAATTTCTTGTTGAGTCTTTGGTTTCTCAGTGTCATTTTTGCTATTTGACAATCTTTTAATCTTTCATTTTCCATTTGCATTTTTTCAAAATACATTAAGGAAGTTCACATGAGCCAGTCAACTTCTGTGACAATCATGTATAAGAACAAGAGTCTGTAATTCATGCACTCCAACAAAAGAATTTTAAAGAAATTTAGTGGAACTACAACTTGTATCCATGCTGTTCTCAGATTATTATATCCAACGTGCATTTAATTTATAATGTGAAGCCACAATATTTTGTCTACAGCTCCCCCACAGATACATGCTGTACCCCAAGATTGCCTCCCACTTCTTACCAACACAAATGCTATGATGAATGTTGTTACATGAGTTCCTTATGGATTATGTGAGTACTTCTTTGAAGTATATATATTTAAGTAGGACACAGGCTACATGTGCTCTTAGCCTGACTAATGCTCTCTCTCTAGCAGAACTAAGAACCCTTGTAGCTCAATATGACTGCTAAAATGTCTGCACCTGACTACAGTGTATTTTAGTAGCAGACCAGTTATCCCAATAAAACATATAGGGAAGATGGATAAAATTCAAGAAATAATCTGTTTAAGAGTGTCAGAGGGCTGGGGTTGGAATTCGGTGGTAGGGCACTTGCCTAGCACCTGTGAGGTGCTGAGTTCAATCCTCTGCACCACATAAAAATAGATTAAATNAAACAAATAAAGGTATTGTGTCCAACTACAACCAATATATTTATTTATGCCATTTACTCCGGGACAGAAGACAGAGAGAAAATGGAAGAAACCCCCAGATGACCTGGTTACTGAACATCCACATTAATAAAATTAACTGTGACAAACTGTCCAGCACATGCGTAGGCAGGGGCCATTATCCCAGGGGCGGTGCCCAGGGAGAGGCAATATTCCAGTGGAACCTACTAGCACAACTTCCAAAAACCCAGAATCAAAGCCACTGCCTAAAGGGCTTATATAATTATTTCAGATGTAAAGGAAGGCACAAACATAGAGCTTAACTTTTTAATAAAAACATATCCTTGAGAAAATAACTGTGATTAATGTGTTCAATAAAATAACTGAGAAAATAAATAATTCTCCCAGAGAAGTTAAATTTAAAAGAATATAAAAATTTTATTGAAAATTCCAGAATTAAAATAAGGGAACTAGAATGAGGGCTGCAGCAGGCAGACTTCACAGTAAATTAATCACAGGGAAGAGAGAATTAGTGATGGAAGATTGGTAGAAAATAATCACTTGGAATCACACTGAGAAAATGATGCAAAATAACACAAAGACACTTGAGACTTTTATATGAGATGTAATTTAAAAGTCTCACTACAAAAAAGAAAAAAGACAAAGTCTCTCTGGCCAGGCACAGTGACACACCTGTAATCTCACAAACTAGGGAGGCTAAGGCAGGAGGATTGCAAGTTTGAGGCCAGCCTTGGCAATTTGTAGGACCCTATCTCAAAATAAAAATAAAAAGGGTGGGGGATGTAGCTCAAATAGGTAAATGGAACACAAGTAAGAGAAGCAAAAGAGATTGGGGGAAAGCAATATTTGGAGATATAAGGTCTTGAAATTTTCCAAAAATGAGAAAGACTTCCAAGGAACATATTCAAGTAACATTATGAACTTCAATTAGGATACATTCAAGGAAAACCACACTCGAGCAAGCCATGGTAAAATGCCAGATAACCAAAGACAAAGAAGAGAAAAGGCAAAGGACACACTACCTTCAAAGGAGCACCAATAACACTTTCAGCTTGACTTCTCAACAGAAGTATGGAAGCCAGAGACGATGGAACAACATCTTAAATATACACACACACACACACACACACACACACACACACACACACATCCTTTTAAAAATGAAAGCAAAACAAAGATCCAATTGCAGTGGTACCAACCTAAGATAGGAGGCTGACACTATGAGGTCAGCTCATCCTGACGGGTAAGCACCATATGTACTATTGGACAACCTAAGACAGGCACGGTCCCTAAGCCACATGCTTGCTGTTTGATTAAACAGAAGGGGGGAGATGTTGAGAGCCACAGCCAGTCGGAATGGCCCCTGGCATTTTGCCAGAAGTAATGGTTGAGAGGCGAGCCATTAAGATGATGCTGGATTGAGATAGGTTGTATATTCAATTGTATATAGACCCCTGCTGTCCGCCTCAGGCACCGGCTACTTTGGAGTTCTGGCGGGGATTCCTGGGGAGTTCGTGTTGGTTGGTGAAGTTCCAGTGGAGGGAGTTCCCGTGGGTGTGTGGTGTTCCAAGGAAGGGCCTCGTGGGTGGCGTTCATGTGAGTTTGGAAATAAAGTTTGTTCCTGCTTGAGTGGCTCGTGATTTGTGCCCAGCCAGACTGCGGCAGACATCTTCAAGAATAACCTCATTAGGGCTGAGGATGTGGCTCAAGCGGTAGCGCACTCGCCTGGCATGCGTGCGGCCCGGGTTCGATCCTCAGCACCACATACAAACAAAGATGTTGTGTCTGCCGAAAACTGAAAAATAAATATTAAAAAAATTCTCTCTCTTCTCTCTCTCTCTCTCTTTAAAAAAAAAAAGAATAACCTCATTAAATAAACATTCTAAAATTTTGACAGGCAAAAAATACAATTCCAGACTATAGCTCAGAAATGCAGAAGCAAACCAAACGCAACAGAATAAGTAAGTGTGCAACTCATGGCTCCCAGGTTCCCCGGGAGTCACAGCTGCCAAACAGGCTATGCCTGTGAACAGCTGGTACCCTAACTCCAAGTGCCTGGCACCAAAAGTCTGTTTACTCTTCCATTTTCAAGGGTGCTATAGTTGTGCTATAGAAAGTGTTGATATATCCACACACCCAGCATATTCAATGAAATTTCATGTCTTAATGTGCCGTGTGTGGGAAAAATGGAGAGAACCGTGGAACCTGTGTCCTCTGTTCTCCCCGGTGCTTTAGTTTGTAAACTTCCCCCATAAGACCTGCTTTTTTAACACAAACAATGCAACTATGTAGAATTCTCTTGAGCCCTAGCACATAACACATGGGAGCTAAAAGAGGCATTATCTTATATGATTTTGAATGTAAAGAGAAAATCACAAATAATGCCAAGGATTTTTTTTGAACTGAGCAACCTGGAGTTTGGAATTGCTATTAAACGAGATATAAAAGACTGCAGGTGAAACAAGTTTGAATTAGGCGTGTCAAGTTAGGTAGACCTATTAGGCACTTAAATAGGTAACACCTACTTAAATAGTCATTTAAATAGGTAATTAGACATACTAGCCTGGAGTTCAGGGGAGACGTTCTGGATAAAATATAATTGAGAAGTCATAAGCAGATAGCTATTATTTAAAGACATGAAATTAAAAACCCCAAGAGAACAGGTGCTGACAGAGAGCACAAATTTACAAAGTGTGACCTGTCAACAAGGTCAGCACCTTCTTCTCCCGACAAGTTCAACTGCACAAGTCAGAGTGGGATAGGAAGAGGGAGACTACTCCCCTGGTGCTGGCAATAATCATTCATGGCTGATAAAAAAAAATAGATAATATGTACTCTTGACACAAATAGACAAAGCCACGTGTAAAGTAACTTGGCTTAAAAAAGAAAGAAAGAAAGCCCTGAGATTATATCAAACTAAAAAGCTTCTTCACAGAAAAGGAACCAACCAAGAACAGGAAGAAAGAGCCTTCAGACTGGGAGAAAACCTTTCTCACTGCACCTCAGATAGAGTATTAACCTCCAGGATATATAAAGAACTCAAAAACCTAACACCAAAAAATAATAATAATAATAATAATAACCTAATCAATAAATGAGCAAAAGAACTGAATAGACACTTTACACTTCATATATTCAACAAATATATGAAAAAATGTTCAACATCTCTAGCATTTGGACAAATGCAAATTAAAACTACACTAAGATGCCATCTCACTCTAATCAGAATGGCAATTATCAAGAATACAAGCAACAATAAATGTTGGTGAGAATGCGGGGGGGAGGGGAAGGTTTACTTATAACGTTGCTAGTGGGACTAAAAATTGGTGCAACCACTCTGGATAGCAGTATGGAGATTCCTCAGAAAACTTGGAATGGAACCATCATTTGACCCAGTTATCCCACTCCCCAGCATATACCCAAAGGACTTAAAATCAGCATATAGTGACACAGCCACATCAATGTTTAGAGCAGCTCAATTCACAATAGCTAAGCTACTACAGAACCAACCTAGGTGCTCTTCAACAGATGAAAGGATAAAGAAAATGTGGTACATATACCAAATGGAATGATACTCAGCCATAAAGAAGAATGAAATTATGACATTTGCTGGTAACTGGATGGAACTGGAAGCTATCATGCTAAGTGAAATAAGCCACTCCCCCAAAACAAAGGCTGAATGTTCTCTCTGATACGCAGATGCTGACTCACAATGGGGGTGGGGAGCGGAGGTTCACCAGATTGAACAGGGGAATGAAGGGAAGGGAGAAGGAATGGGAATGGGAAAGATGGTAGAATGAATCAGACATAACTTTCGTATGTTTGTATATGAACACACAACCAGTGTGACTCCACATCACGTACAACCACAAGAATGGGAAGCTATACTCCATGTAAAGGAGGATATGTCAAAATATACTCTGCTGTCATGTATAACTGAAAAATAATTTTTTTTAAAAAAAAATGAGCCCTGAATAAAATCAAAGCTGTAGACCTAACTACCAATTTTAAAAGAAGGGGTGGAATCTGTTAACTGACAAGACAGGAATGCAATCGGTGATATGGAGGGTCTGGGAAATTATGTGGGACCAATGACCCATTTTCTTCAATGACAACCACAAAAATAATGGGGAAGAAGAAGACACTGAGGTAGAAGGTGTACCCTTTCAAGATTTCAAGAACCATCCACCATTTGTAATGTATGCATTTTATTTGATCTCAGGTTAAAAAAAAAACTTAGGAAAAAATTCCTTGACATTTGGAGATGTGAACACTGATTGGATGTTTGGTTTTGTTAAAGAAACAGTATCCGTGATATTTAGGTGTGACAGTAGTAATGTGGCTATGGGTTTCTTAGGTTGTCCCTATCTTTTAGAAATACAAATTGAAATAGCGATAAAATGATATCAAATCTGGACTATGCTCCAAAATAACTAGGGATGGGAGTAGGTGGAATTATAAATGAAACAGGATTGGTTGTGTATTGACCATCATCAAACTGGGCAATGGATACGTGAGGAATCATCACATTATTTTTTTCTATTTCTGTATTTAAAAAAAGAACTTCGTAATTTTTTTAAAGATTCACATGGTGAAAGGACACCTTGAGATAGTCAAAAACTGAGAGTTCTAACCCCCCACAGGTTCTCACTTGAGAAGCTTCAAACACAAGTACTATGAGAAAAAGAAAATCACCCTAGGAGGGAGAGCTGAAGGGCAAAGGGAGTGGTCAGGAATGGGAACAGCAGACCAGGGGGGAACTGGAACCAAGTATTTGCATCAGTCAAAAATAATAATCCCTATGCCGCGCGCTGTGGCTCATGCCTGTAATCCCAGCTGCTCGGGAGACTGAGGCAGGAGGATCGAGAATTCAAAGCCAGCCTCAGCAACAGGGAGGCACTAAGCAACTCAGTGAGACCCTGTCTCTAAATAAAATACAAAACAGAGCTGGGGATGTGGCTCAGTGGTCGAGTGCCCCTGAGTTCAATACCCAGGATCAAAAAATAAAAATAATAATAATAATAATAATAATTCCTAATTAGGGGAGAAGTTTATAACAGAGCTAAAAGGCTGGAGAAATAATAGCATATAAACTGGTAGGAGAATCTCTCAAAGAGAATTCTTTATATTGTTCAGGAGTAGACTCCAGTCTAGCTTATATTGTGTGCAAGTTAAAATTTCAAAGGAAACCACAAAAATTGTGGGGGTGGGGATGTGGGGGGGGCATGCACACACACACGTGTGCTTTGATTTCTAAACCTTAGCTATAAGGGGAAATAGAACTTTTTAAAACCACGAAACAACCCATCAAGGGTGTTACCAACATACCTGACCCAAGAGAAAGAGGCAAATAACACCAACCCCGAGAGCAACGGAGACAGCAGTTTATTGGTTGGGGTCTGCCGATCCCAGGCCTCAGTGGGGACCTCTGGGCTGACGGGGCTGATGGGGCTGGGCAGGGCTGGGTCTCTAGCCCTCGGAACAGGGCTTCTGGCCTTGGGACTCGGGGTACATATCCATGGCCACTGTCGCAACACTGGAGAGAAACTCAGGAAAACTGATCTTCTCATCATGGTTCACGTCCTCCTTCTGAAAGAACTTCTCTAAGAAATCCGGGCTCTTTCTTTCCTATGGAGAGAGGATCACCAACAAAAGAAAAAGAAGTTACAACCTGGGCTGGACCAGGAGGAAGAGGAGGGAATGGAGGGGGAGGGCCATCTGCCGGGTCAGGGCAAGGACTGCAGGAGGGACGGGAGATGACCGTGCTGGACAGAGCCGGGGACTCGCCTGAGTTTGGGGTGGTGGTTGTTTTGTTTGGGTACTGGGGGTTGAACCCAGAGGCACTTTCATACTGAGCTACATACCCAAACCTTTTCCTGTTTTATTTTGAGACAGGGCATCACGAAGGTGCCCAGGTTGTACTCAGACTTTCCATCCTCCTGCCCCGGCCTCCTGAGTAGCTGGTATTATAGACTCCCTCTGACTCCGAGCTTCTTAACTGGCAATTCTTTGGCTCCAGTGAGCACATACATAGGAAATCAGAGTTGGCAGGAGGTTCTGCCACAGCCTTTGCATATGGCACCTTCATTTTTCCTGGCTGACACCCCTTGGACCTCAAAACAGCCTCCACATTCATTCCCATCAGAAGTCGCCAACTCTGAGGGCCCTTTGGGTCTCACCTCTGGGATTTAACCTATTGAATTCTTTGTGCAGTGAGTTTGGTGTGTGCTAATAATTTAATAGTGAGATTAGGCACCACAGTGAGTGAGATTCAAGGGCTAGAGGTTTCAGGGGTGCCTCATTTCACTTGGCACTTGATTTCTAATGTGTTACTTCTACTCCCAGGGGTACATGAAAAGAAGCTATCAGAAAGAGCAGCTGTACTCTAAAAGGGGGGCTGTTTGCTAGTCAAAAGAGAGAGCCTGTAATCCCCGTGGCTCAAGAGGCTGAGGATTGCAAGTTCAGAGCCAGCCTCAACAATTTAGTGAGGCCCTGTCTCAAAATAAAAAATAAAAAACAGCTGTGGAAGTCGCTCAGTGGTAGAGCACCCCTGGGTTACAATTGTTTACCGCCTTACCCCTCTTTCCATTTCACAAAGTATTTTCCGTGTTTTGCCCATTTAAATGCTCATAACAACCCTGGGAAATAGGTGCCCATGTCGCCATGAGATGTCTGAGGTAACTAAGGGGAATGGGTGGCTGGTATTTGTGACAGTGTGACATGGAAATGGCAGTGTCTACGCAGGAAGCTGGGTCTTCCGACCACCATCTTGGACTCTGTCCACCACAGTCTGGATTCAAGGGGATGGGCCTGCCAAAGGCTGGGTCCAGGTACAAGACGCCAGTCAGCCCAGTCCTTTGGCTGCCCCTCAGTGAGCTGGCACTCTGGGGCACAGCAGGGCCACAGTGCTGCTCACTCCTGCCCCCCTCCTACCCCGTCCCATTTAGGTCCCTACTCACACAGGCCGACAGGAAGGTGGGGAAATTCTCCTGCATCATCTTGGATAAGCCAGCTTTGTCCATAGCACCTAAGTCCTGGGCGTATTCGTGGTAGAGTTGGAGCAAGCCCGTCATCATCCTCTCGGCCTCCGTGTTACCCATCCTGACTTCCAACAAGCTGCAGGAAACACACGCAGTCACCCAGCGTCCTCTTCCAAGGAGAGGCTGTAGGAAACAGAAGGGGAGGGGGCTGGGCCAGTCCTAGGGCCCCCCACTCACACACAATTATCCTGGACACATTCTGGGCCCAACCAGCAGAGCCCCCCAGAGCCTGTCAGAGTGGAAGCTGCTTTGGCAAGTGCCATCAAGGTCACAGGATGCAATCCCCAAAGGGCAGTGGTGCATCTGCTCTAGAGACGGTGGATGGGACTGTCCTTCTCCCAGCTCTAGGGGCAAGGACTGACCCCGAGCCCCTCGGTGCCTCTGAGCATCTTGAGGAGACCTGACCCAGGGGCCCCCCAAACCACAGGATAAAGGATTGTAGGGGTAGAGACAGTTCTGGGAACCTAGACTCGCCATGCCCTCAGTTGCCTAGGAAGACATTGTCCCACTGGTTCTCGATGAAGGATGGGATGTCACAGAGCCACCAGGAGTCAGAACAGAAGGAGCTAGATACCCAGCCTGTTCTTCATTGTCCAGAAGAGGCTGCTGAGGCCTAGGTGGATGCAGATGAGGGATGACTGTCCAGGCACCCTGACTGCCGCCCAGGGAGAGTCTCCTGCTGTGAGCAGAGCAGGCCAGGGCACTGCGCCTAAACCTACAAGCAAGAGGCAAACGGGGACTCACCAGACCCCGAGGAAGAGGCACCAGGAGGAAGACGGTGAGAGGTGTACTCCAGGGTGAAGAGATGCCCCTTTTATGGTACTTGGATCTGGGCTGGGCCAAGGCTGGGAGCCTGGGGCTTATTCCCTCAGCTGCCCCAGCATGACCCTGTTCTTGGTGGAGACTCACACCCAAGACTCTGCCCTGGGGCTCAGAGGTGCCTGCCAACCCAGCCCCCATGGGAGCCCTCTTGCCTTCCTAATCTTATGGGGCTGGAATAGCAGGGAGTGGCAGAGGAAGAGGGAAGAGGCCTGCTGTGCCCCAGGGATAGAGCGGCTGGGGCTTTGCAAGTGGAATCCGAGACTCCCATTATGTACCCAATGAGTCATTCAACCAACTTTCATTCACTATTGATAATGCAAAGCGGTTGCCATTAGTGTCAGATTACCATATGCCAGGTGGGGTGCTGAGAGCTTCCAATGCTTCTCCCATTTAATCCCTGAGAATGTCCTGCATGACAGGTAACCCAATTAATTGACAGAACTGGAACTGAGAGTTGAGCTAGATTTCTCAAGTGGATTCCCTAATAAATGACAAAGTCAGGATTTGAACCTAAGACCTACTGACCCTGAAGCCCAGCTTCCGCACTCTGCAGAAATTCGGAGTCTCAGGCTGGGGCTGGGGCTCAGTGGCAGAGCACTTGCCTAGCATGTGAGGTAATGAGTTTGATCCTCAGTACCACATATAAATGAATAAAGGTCCATCAACAACTGAAAAATAAAAATTAAAAAAAAGAAAGAAATTCTGAGTTTCTATTGTGTCCATTCATGTCTGGGATGAGTGAATAGAGCCAGCCCAGATCCTGTCCTGCAGGAGTCCACTGTCCAGCATAGATGCTGTATGTGCAGATGTGCACACTACAGTGACCAGGACTGATACATACACAACCCAACTGTTACAGCCCATGTCTTCTTCTTCTTCTTCTTTTTTTTTTTTTTTTTTGTTGTTGTTGTTACTGAGGATTGAACTCAGGGGCACTTGACCACTAAGCCACATCCCCAGCCCTAGTTGTATTTTTCTTAGAGACAGGGTCTCACTGAGTTGCTTAGCACCTCGCCATTGCTGAGCCTGGCTTTGAACCCACGATCCTCCTGTCTCAGCCTCCCCAGATGCTGGGATTACAGGTGTTTGCCATCGCACCCAGCCTGATGTCTTCTTGTGAGAAATGCGTCTCCCTTCCTAAACGGAAGCTCCAAAAAAATTGCATGTATGTTAACTGTCTGACTTGATTTCATTTCCATCTTAATCAGGTCAGAAGATTCCAAGACCCAGCCTCAGGAGGACCACAGTCTGTCCCCAGCAGGAAACTACAGGGCCAGGGACAAAGCTGCCAACTCACTGGACCTCCTCTTTACTGCTCTGTGCCCCAAATCATTCCCCATGGAGGGCGGGCAGGCTGCAGCATCCAGTGGGCCTCCACTCTGCACCCTGGCGCTCCTCACAGCTCTTCCTCGTGGCTCCCTTAAATAGAGCCTCTGCCTCTCCTTGGGGCCTCATGTTCCCCCTAAACAGCTCCTCTGCCCCCAGAGTCTGTCACCTCCCTGATATCAGGGTTCCCTGGCTCTACTATTCTACCAACTGCCCCAGCACACGTGTGCACACAGACACACACATGTGCACTGAATAAATCTGCACTTGGTTCTTTGGAAATGTCTCTGTATCTCGTATGTAGCCTCCCATCCTTCCTTTCCCAATGATTTTATTACATGATACATTTTGCAAACAAAATTGTACTTAGAAGCCAGAGAAATCAAATGTATAAAGGAGAGGAGCTCTGGGGAGGGATGGGCACAGAGCCAGCAGCAGCCAAAACAGCCTCCAAAAGCCTCTGGTTAAGAAGCATAGATTCTGGGGCTGAGGCTGGGGCTCAGTGGCAGAGCACTTGCCTAGCATGCGTGAGGCACTGGGTTCGATCCCCAGCACCACATCAAAATAAAAACAAATAAAATCAAGGTTGTTTAAAAATAAAATCACAGATTCTGTAATCCCAGCTACTCAGGAGGCTAAGGAGGGAGGATCGCAAGTTCAAGCATCAGCAATCTAGCAAGACCTTGTCTCAAAACAAAATGAAAAAATACATAAATAAAAAGGGCTGGGATGTAGCTCAGGGGTAGAGCACCCCTGGATTCAATCCCCTGTACAGGAAAAAACAAAAACAGATTCCAGATGCCATGTGACTTCTTGTGTCTGTGTCCTCATGAGTGAAAATGGTAGCAGAGAGCCCCTAGTTTACTGTGGAAATCAGATTTTAGTATAGATGGAGCTCTTGGGAGAATACCGGCAGGTGGTGTCTGCTCTATGTGTTGGCCATGGTTATTCTAGTTGTAGTCAAGAAAGTAGCAAAGCAATGTATTCCTTTTACCCTTGTCCCTAGGACAGGCAGAATAGGGACATTGGGGCAGGCCCACAATGGCTGTAGTCAGGCTCCCTCACCACGGTTTCCCGCAGGCTCTGTTATGTTTTTAGCGTGTAGCCAAGGCCATGAACCAGTTGTATTAAGGTCGATGTGTGGTCAGGATCAGAAACACTCTGACTCAGTGTTTGTACTCAAGGTCACACATCTGCCATGAGCATGCATAGGGAACCTGTGGGCAGTGTGCCTTCTTTGTGTGGCCTGCATATAAAAGGGCCTGTGGAACTGACTGGGGGGGGGGTGGTAAAACGGAACCACTGGGTGAGAGAGGGAGGGGCTCCATGGAACTGGCGTGGGGAGGGGGGGGCGCGTGTAAATCTGAAGCTGGAGGCTGCAGGCTGCTGCCACCTCTGAATAAAACATTCCTACTACCCTAAGTGCATCTTCACCTTCTTCCACCTGCCGGCACCCCAGACCCTGCTTCCAGGGCCTGAGCCTTACCCTCCACTTGACGGGGGAACCTAGAAAACAATTTCACCCCTTACAGAAAGGGCAGAACCCCCTTGCCTGTCTCAGAGATGCAGTTTCCTGACAACACCTGAGAGTCCCAAAAGGAAGCTGTGCAGCCCCCAGGTACAGAGGGAACGTCACATGGATTCGAGCGAGGACTGGCCTCGCAATGTAAGCTCTGGTGTGTGGCTCCCTCCCATCAGTCAGGGACAGATGCTTGCCCAGCTGTCGAGGCTTGCTCCAGCCCCATCCCTGCAGGAAATCCACGGCGAGACACTGGTTTGCCAAGTGTGCTGTGGGGACATAATGTCCTTCTGTGGGACGGAAGAACACGTGATGAGAGGGAGCCAGCCGCTGGGACTCGGGCACCAGACCAGCAAGTAGAGGTCTCGGTTCTAGTTTGGGGACCAAGGATAAGACTTGTACCTCCTTCTGTAGCGTCAGCTCATCTACTAAAGGGGAAGAAGAATTCACCGCAGCGAATGCTGATGAGATTCACAGGAGGTAAGAGGGCAACGGTGCTCCATAAATGAAAGGAGATCCGAGCAGGAGAGGTTGAGAGAGAACGGAGTAACTGGACCAGGTCAGGTGGGGCAGGAATTCATAACCAGCCAAAGAAGGTCCACTAATGAGGAAGCAGGTGCGCTGAGCATCTGAGAAGCAGGCCACCTGCTCCTAATAAACCATGTGGCCAGTAACAGGGACAAAGTGGGCCTCTGTTTCTTCATCCGTAAGATTGTACTAAGCCCTGTGCCCTCAAAGACTCCGCAGCAGCAAAGTCCCTCGCATCCAGTGTTTCATTCCACTCCCCTGAGCCTCCACCCAGTGTCCACTCTCAGGCACAGTCTCCTGGTTCCTCCAGCCTCCTCTGTAGACAGGGTTTGGCTCTCAGAGATGCTGATTCTGAACTACAACTTGGTTCAGATTGGGGTGACAGGATTCCAGCATAACAGGGGTCAGGTGACAACACGTGACTATGAGCAACAAGGTGGAGCAATATCCTAAGGACAAGCTCAGGCTGGAAGCCAGGGAGTATGGTCCTCCGAGATCTATGGAGATGGCTGAAGAACATGCTTAGAGACAGGGTCTCACTGAGTTGCTTAGCACCTCGCCATTGCTGAGCCTGGCTTTGAACCCATGATCCTCCTGTCTCAGCCTCCCCAGATGCTGGGATTACAGGTGTTTGCCATCGCACCCAGCCTGATGTCTTCTTGTGAGAAATGCGTCTCCCTTCCTAAACGGAAGCTCCAAAAAAATTGCATGTATGTTAACTGTCTGACTTGATTTCATTTCCATCTTCATCAGGTCAGAAGATTCCAAGACCCAGCCTCAGGAGGACCACAGCCACAGGCAGAACATGGATGGGAAGCTGTGTGACAGAGCATTTAGGCTCACCCAAGAAGAGGGCTAGCCTCTGCTCTCGGCTCTCAGAACCCTGATAACCACCTTCCTATGGAAATATAATGAAGGTTATCTTTAGTACGATATTATAGCAAATATCAAGATTTACTATAAAGCTCCAGTAATTGAGGTAGGGCAGTATTAGTGCAAGGATAAACAAATATACCAGTGGAACAGAATAAACAGTACAGAAACTGACTCACAACGCCATGGGAAAGTGACGGTCCTTTCAACCAGGAGTGCTGTTTCAATGACATAGGTACGTGGAAAAAAATAAATCCTGGCATCACCTTACATCTTACAATAGAATTAACTCTAAGCTGATTATAGCTCAGAATGTCAAAGGCAAAACAACAAAGCTTCTGGAAGAAAATATGGGACCCATATCTTCAGGAGATTGAAGTAAGCAAAGATCTTTAAAAGAACAGAAGACGAGCATTGGCAACAGAGGGTTAATTGGACCACATTAGAGCGACAAGCAACTGTTTGTCAAAAGTCATCATTAAAAGCATGGAGACACAAACCACAAAGTGACAAACACACACACGCACACACGCACACACGCACACGTGTATATATGTAAGAGGTTGCATGCCAAATATATAAGGAATTCCTACAAGCTGATGGGAAAAGGCAAACATCCAAAGATGTAAATGGACAAAACACTTAAATGAAGATATCTGGATGTCAATAAACACGTGAAAAAGTGCTCAACTTCATTAGTCATCATGGAAGTGCAAATGTGAACTATGAGAGGACTGGGGCTGGGGCTCAGTGACAGAGCACTTGCCTGGCATGTGTGAGGCACCGGGTCTGATTCTCAGCACCACGTATAAACAAATAAATAAATAAAGAGCCATCAATAACTAATAAAAATGTTTAAAAAAAAAAAACTATGTGAAAACCCCAGTGCACATCCACCAGAATGGATAGAACTAAAAACAGAGATAATAAGGGATGTGAAATAACTGGAACCTACCAATAAAAGTGTACAACTGATACAACCAGTCTCTTCCATATTGTTCGGCAACAGAGACTAATGCTGTCCATACATGCACATCCTTTGTACAGCAATTTCCCTCTTGATGTTTACTCAAAAAGAAATATGTATTGGGCTGGGGCCGTAGCTCAGAGGTAGAGCACCCGCCTCGCACATGTGAGGCACTGGGTTCGATCCTCAGCACCACATAAAAATGAATAAAGATATTGTGTCCAACTACAACTAAAAAAAAAAAGAAAAAGAAAAGGAAAGAAGCACATCGAAAGTCATGTATAAAAATTCTCATAGTAGGGTTGGGGCTGTAGCTCAGTGGCAGAGCGCTTGCCTAGCATGTGTGAGGTACTGGATGTGATCCTTAGCACCACATAAAAATAAACAAATAAAATAAAGGCATTCTGGTGCTGGGGCTGGGGCTCAGCAGTAGATCACTTGCCTAGCATGAGTGAGGCCCTGGGTTCGAACCCCAGCACCACACAAGAAAACTAAATAAACAAAATAAAGGTATTGTGTCCATCTACAATTAAAAATACTTAAAAAAAAAAAAAGGCATTCTGTCCACCAACAACTACAAAAAAAAATTTTAATGTTCATAATGGCATTATAGTATCCAAAAACTGGGAATAGCCCTAAAACTGGAAACAGCTACCCATCAATAGTAGAATGAGTAAGCGTCTATCATGGTATATTCATACAATGAAATCTATCAAAAATCTTTAAAATGAGCAAATCATAGCTACACATAATGTGAAATAATTTCACAAACACTATTTTAGAAGAAATCAGACATAAAGAAATGTATGCCGTGTGATCTATTTTTTCCATATTTGTATTGGTGCATTGTAGTTGTACGTACTGATGGGATGTGTTATATATCTGTACAGACACACAATACAATTTGGCCACTATCATTTCCCCTTCCCTTGCCACATGATTTAATTTGTATAAACTTCAAAAACAAATAAAACCAATCTTCATTAGACTCCATATAAGTGGTACCCTTTGGAAGGAGAGGGGGATAGTGACTGAAATGGGACATGAAAAAGGGTCTGGGGTTCTGGTAATATTCTGTTTCTTGACCTAGTGGTCTCACTTTGTGACAACTCACTGAGCTGTACACATAAGCTCTGTGCATTTTTTCATGAGTTTTGATTTTTTTTCTAATTAATTCACCAATACAAATGAGAAGGTAAGCACTCTCCTGGTTGGGTGTTCCCTTTGCCCTTCTCTTTCCCGAGGGCCAGCCCTGCAGACCTGGAACCCCTGAGGATGGCAAGCTATGAGAAGTAGGCCTAGAAGTACAACCTGGGAGCACTCCCTCCTCTGAAGTCAGGCACTTACTAACCACGGGTCGTAGCTAAGAGAAGGAATCAGAAGTCATGTCTCTGAAGGAAGATTGAAGTGTCTTAAACAGGAAGAAGGATACAGCTGAAGGGCCATGAGGGGTCACTCCTGGGAGACAAAGCAGGTGAGAGTTAGAGGAGGTGGTGAGCAGAGATTTGGGGATTTTCTTGGCAATTGCTCATCCCACATGATACCATGCAGGAGAGGGCTCATTCCAAATGGCTTTACACTGGCAGATGAGAGTGTGTAGTTCTCAGTGCCCCAGCCCCAGACAAACAGCCTAATGGGGGAATTTCAGGAACACATTGTGGGTAAGATACTTAGAGCCGTGATCTTTTTCTGTTCTTTAAATCCCATCACTCTGACCCTGTAATGTCGATTCTGTAGATCTCGTATTAATGTGGGTCTTCCAAGAGAGGCCAGTACTGGGTGAGATATGCAAATGGCTAATCAAGAGAAAGACATGTGAAAGAGACTTGGAGAGAAATAAGAGAATAAGAGAAAGAAGGGAAGCCCTTCAAACTTCAGTGCAGGCCAGATGTGCAAAAGAACAGAGGAAAGGATCGAGTGGGAAGAGTCTCAACCCCAGCAGAGTTCCAAGAAAGGCTGATGGGGAGCCGCAGGCCAAAGTTGTCCAGCTACTTCTATCAGCACTGGGTCAGCCTTAGCATCCCTGCCATGCTCCATCACAGGTTGAGAAGCCCCAGAGAAAGCACAGCCTGTGGACAATACAATGATGGTGTGGGAGACAGCCGCTGGGACTGTCCATCAACTCTGCCCCCTGTTGCAGGAGACTGCTGTGGTACTGACTTGCACATTTTACTCCTGGCTCTAAGAGGATCTGCTCTTCCACACCACTTCAAGGAGAAGCCCCTCCATGGATCCCGTGGGCCTCTCTTCCTGAAGCGTAATTTAGAAGGGGAGCCTAGTAAGTGAACTGCAGCCTTGGTCACTCTAACTCTTTCCAAGGACACAACTGTGATCACCCTCTTCCTCCTCTACCCTGCCTTCTTAGTCATTAGCCTTAGTGAGCACCTTGACAAGTCGTGATGATTTCCCTAATGATATAACCCAAAACTTTATTACTTCATTTCTTTTTTTTTTTTTTTTTAGTATTCTAATTAGTTACACATGACAGTAGCCAAAACTTTATTTCTGAGGAGCCTGAGCCCTTGACTATTGAGACAGGAGCAAAAGACAGGTAGCTGATTATCCAAGAAAAGGAAATGGGTTGCCAAGGGACAGCACTTCTCTGCTCAACCAATTGCTGACACCTGGCGAGGGAAGGGGAGGGATCCCACTTTCCAAACCCACAATTACTCCCTGGGCTGCACTTTTCCTGCCTTTGGGCACGTAGGCAGGAAAGAAAAAGAGGGTGGAGGTCTATAAAAAAACAAGGCACACCCCCTCCTGGAGAAGTCTGTTCTCTCTCTCTGTCCCTTAAATAAACTTGCTTTCGGTGCTTGCCTCAGCGTTTCTGGGGTGTTTAATCTTCAGCATGGCGGGGATGGGGACATGAGGACCCAATCCTAATTTCCAAAACCGGTGTCAATAACATACTGTCCTCAGGCCAGAGTGGATGCACCGTTTGTTCACAGTTATGATGGGAGAAGCAAGAGCCAGGAGGTAACCAAGTCAATTACCCAAGTTCCACCAGTATCCCCCTACCCGCAATAGCCCCGTCTCCTGCTGGTCAGGATCAATACTCCTGCCACAATGACGACTGTCTCCTCCCTTGTTTGTCCCTTCTCCTCTGAGGTCCCCTAGTCACAGCTGCAGTTTGCAGTTTAATGGGGCCCTTGCTGTATCCCCTGGCAAAAGCGTTCCCCCTCTGGGGACTGAGCCTTCAATTCTTGCTAATCCCAGAATTTTGGAAACAAGACACAGAGACTTCTAGTGGGTCGCCAAAGTGATGTTCAGTGGGGCCAACCACGAATCTCCACAAAGGAAGGAACTACTTCATAAACATACTGCTTCCTAAAGGATGGAACCCCAAGTCGGAGGGTTGAATCATGGTTCCCGTCAGACCAGGCTGTGTCTCCAGAGTCTCTGGAAATCCAGATCAATCCATTCCTCAGCTGCTTTCTCAAGGCACCCCTCTCTGCCACCCTGCCCAGTCTCACTAGTGGGAGCATTCCACAGTCCTCAGCCAGCAAGACTCCTCCAGCTGTGTGCATGTCCAAAGCTTTGAGGGATGGAGATGAACCAGTTCACCTCAGAAACCAGATGGGCTCTGTCTACTGTGGTGTCTGTCCAACACTGGGCTACCTGGCCACCAGGCTGCCCCCATGGGCTTAATGGGCCTGGGGCAGTCCCACCGGGAGACAGGTTAGGGAAGGTCTTTGTCATTCCCCATATGGCTCCATCTGCTTGTGCATGATAGGGCTTGGACTGCTGTCCCCTCTAGGGGCATGGCAGATTCTCATGACCATAGTATAGTGGCACCCCCTCCTCCACAGAAAAAATCTTAATCAAGCTTCTCCAGAAATCTTTACCATAACTGATCTTAGGACTATCAGCACAAGAGTCTCTACAAAAGAGTTCAATGTAGTTAAACTTCTTATTTCCTGTTGTTCCATCTTATTTGGACAGGAAAAGATCAGCACTCCAAGTGCTGAACGCCCCTTTACTGTTTTTCACAAACATTATGGACTATCTAGTGTAAATAACAACATATATATCAGTTTGTAAAAGTGTGCTTGCCAATGCAGAGTGCAATATGGAAAAGAGATCTATTTAACTAGGCCTCTGGCCTTGGGCTGGAGCTTGCAGAGCCATATCCCCAGCCCCTGAGCCTTCAATTCTTGCTAATCCCAGAATTGTGGAAATAAGACACAGAGACTTCAAGTGGGTCACCAAAGTGATGTGAAGTAATACACTAAAGCAACCAAAAAAGGGTGGGGGGATGGAACCCCAGACTTTGAAGGGTTGCTCTGAGCTGGAGCCTCAGCTGCCCCTGTGGGGCTATTCCAAAGCTCTGTGAGGCCGGCTGCTTCTGGGTGGGGTGGTGTGGGATACCATCATGACTGGGTCATCCTGCCCCTACTTGTAGGGTGAGTTAGCGGGGAGTGTTCCCTGTCTGTGGATCAGGCATTATGTAAGCCCCCAGGTATTGGTGCAGGCTGAGGCTATGCAGACAAGAAAAGTAAATCCACCCCTCTGGGAGAAAACCTTTGGCCCTTTCAGAATGGAAGAGGCCCAGAGGAGGTCATTTGCCTCCACATTGCTTGTTGGCATCCGCAGGAAATAAGTTGCTGAGGCTGACCTTGAACTTGAGATAGCCCTGCCTCAGCCTCCCAAGTTGATGAGATTACAGGCCTGGGCCACCATTCCTGGCTGTGTCTTCTAGTCCTTTGCCTTCCATCCTCTGACTGGGTGGCCAAGCCATTGGCTACTAACAAAAATATGTATGTATATACTCTCACCCCAGGACAATTCTTCCAAACAAAGTGGATATAATGGGCAATACTCTACCTATCAGAAAGAAATATCCCTCTGTCTTTTAAGACCACATTTGAAAGTGGCCATCATGCAGCTGCTGGATGTTTGGGCTTGGGGTGAGACATTGCTACAACTCTGGCAGAAGACATGGAGTCTGGGCTGCCTACCCACGCAGCTGAGCCTAGCCCCACAGTTATGTCAGCCTTAACACCAAAGGCGCCATTTCTACTGGGGAACAGACTGCTTGGGAAAAGAGTGGCGCAGGACTGATCACACACACACCTGGGATAAGAAGGGGGCTTACTGTCAGGAGCCTGACCAGGCTGCTCTGCAGAGAGAGGGGCAGCAGCAGCAACTCCCCCCTTGAAGGTACCTTCTATAGGCTAGAATCCTATAAAATCCTTCCATAAGCATCCTCTGATCTTGTGGAAGGCAAGTTTGTTCCTTGGGAACAGAGACAGGCAGTTTTCCTGTCTCTCAAGGAGAGAACAGAGAAACCAGCACATCCCCATCTCAGGGGCCAGTAAGCTGTCTCCTATCTCTCAATGAGAGAACAGGGAGAGGCCAGCCTGTCTCCAGACCAGTTAAGTTTTATCTTGAGCTAGTTTCCATTTCTTGAGAATAAGAACAGCATTCATAAAGTGGGGGTGGGGAAAGGAAGGTGTCTGTAGTTAGGCCAACACAGCTGTTGGGTCCCTCTTATGACTTAAGGGCCTATTAGAGCCCAGTTCACAGTGAGCAGTTTCAAATGTGTGCTCATTCGATGTCTAATGGTCAGTGGATGCCCAGGGCCTGATAACGGGTCAGAAGCTATTTCCCAAAAAAGCACATAATTTTCTGCGATGGATAGAATGACCTTAGTCCAGAGCCCCAGGCACCTGCATTGCTCTTGTCCCTCTGGGGCTAACCCTAACCTCCCTACCACATCTTTTCCCACTATTGACCCCTCCAAAATCACAGGCTCTGCCAGATCCTAGCGGAACTGCTTGCACAACAGTGTGGACCTGCTGCCGAGCCCTTCACACTCCTGATCCCACTCAACTCTGGCAACCTTCAGTGTTACCCGGTGCCTAGCCAGAGCAAGGCTCCCGGCCGTGAAATGTCACCTCCAGAAGCCAGGGAGGCCCGCCATGCTTCCTTCTTCATGGCAGGGGATGCAGGAGCCAGTAATCTGCCTTTTATTCTGGATGTGAAATCCCAGGCCCACCTGCTCAACCCCAGGGTTGCAAATGCCCCAGCGCACTGTTTAGGAATCCCAAAGAAAGAACAATGAGAACTCAATGGGGTGGGTCTGGACGTTTTATTACTCACGTAGTCCTCAAAGGCCAGGGGCGGCAACATGGAGGTCCACACACCAAGGGAATACCCACAGGATAAGGTGTGTGCCTGCTGGGCAAATGGACTTCTTTGGACGTTTTTATGAGGATATTCTTTTACTTTACAACCAACCTCACCTAAAGACTCGAGGCAGAGGAAGTGGCCAGTTTCCCTTCTCCTTATCTTTATTATCACATTCTTTGAGGTCCTTCTTATCTCCTCACCAGGAACAACAAGCCCCAACACTACCCCTGACCATTGGACTCTTAAAAATCTCATTGAAGCAATAAGTCCCTGGATCTTCAAAGTGCGTGTGTCTCACCAAGAACTCCAAGGCAGGAGTCACCTCTTGCCTATCCTGTCTTGTCAGCAAGTTGTCAGGCTGAGAAGAATCAGTCACAGAGAGGGAGGACCAAGTTTGAGATCAATCACTAGGACCCCTCAGTTGAACTGGATTCTCAGCTACCTAAGGAAGGGCCTGTGGATTCTTCCCCTGCAGCCACCTCTCCCAGCCTCACATGCAGCAGATCCCCACTCACAAATCCCACAAGGATTTTTAAGAAGTTCTCCATCATCTTTGACAGGCCTGACTTAATCAGCAGCATCATCTTCCTGGGTGTTACTGTGAAACCGATCAATCAGCTGTCACAGGCTTCTCAGCATGGGTATTACTCACCAAAGTTTTCAGACATGTGTGTTCTATCACAAGGGGTAGATCTCTTAGAAAAGAATAAGGTTGATGGATGATAAGATCGGATGAAAAGGATCTGAGGGGAAGGAGGGTGTAATCCGTTTGAAGGCAAAGCTAAAATGGAGCTGGATTAAATTCATCTTGATCCAAGTGAAACTAGGAGGAGTGGCTCGGCCACCCGCTCTGCCCTGCAGACAGCATCATTTGCATTGTATTCTACAAGTTGTTCTACAGGAGCAGCCTCTGAAGGATGCTCCTGGAACAATGTGCTGCTCTGACAGGGGACAATACCTTGTACTGGAGCCCTGTGAGGTTCCCGAGACAGTGCAGGAGAAATGTTGCAGTTCTTGCTTTGCACAGGAAAGGAAAAGAGCTGAGCTTCCACGTGGGTACAGGAGCACACTGGCCCTGGAGGCTGACTACCAGGAGACCCTGCGGCGACCAACAAAGGGGTGGCACACTTGTTGCAAGACTCTCCATGCAAGCATTGCACGTCTCTACACAACTCCCAGGCTTAGCCGCAACTCTTCCCAACAGTGTGGACTGTCAGAGCTGGAGCCTGGCATCCACAGCAGGGCCACAGTCCCAGACCATCAAAATCACGGACCTACACAGGTGCACAGGCACCCGCATATGCACAGGTGCATGTACACACACACGCACACACACACAACAGCATGACAACTCACAGTGTTGTCGATGACACTCTGGTGCAATTTCCACTCTACAAAACCAGCCCTTAGAACCCACCTCCTGCCGGGCCTGATGCATGCCTGTAATCCCAGCAGCTAGGGAGGCTGAGGCAGGAGGATTGCAAGTTCAAAGCCAGCCTCAACAACTTGGTGAGGCTCTAAAGCAACTTAGAGAGACCTTGACTCTAAATAAAATATTTAAAAGGCTGGGTATGTGGCTCAGTGGTTAAGCATCCCCCAGTTCAATCCCTGGTACCAAAAAAGAAAAAGAAAAGAAACACCTCCTCATGATGAGTGTGTGTGAGCAGGAATAAATATCCTGGGAACACTAATTTAACCAAAAAGGCATAAGTGTTTTTGTAACCCCAATAGATTCCAACAGAAAGCAGAAATGCATGCCTGATTTCTTGATCCAGTTGAGGGGTTAGAAGATACAGAGATTGGCTCTGGGTTATTTGTTCCTTCCCCTCTCGATCAATCAAATTGAAGATATCCGCTTTTTTAAAAAATTTTTTTAGTTGTAAATGGACACAATACCTTGATCTTGTCTATTTAATTTGTTTATATGGTGCTGGGGATGGAACCCAGTGCCTCACACATGCCAGGCAAGTGTCTACCACTGAGCCCCAGCCCCAGCCCCAGCGCCCCCTGAAGATATCAGCTTTTTAAGAAAAGGTCTGGACCAGGATAGGAACTGTCCTTGTTTGCCTGGGATTCCTAGACACCAGACTTTTAAAACCCTGTCCAACCAGGATGAGTCGGATGGCCTCGTCTGCACTCAGGAAAGCAGCTTGTCACAGAGATGCCCGTACATGATTATGCCCCATAGTATTGGTTAGAGTTGGGGCTGGGGCTGGGTCCAGGGCCAACGTAAAGGCCCAGGGATGTCTTCATCACCAAGGACTCCTTACAAGGGGGGCACTTTGTTTTCACCTGGTCAGGAGATACCAGACTAAACATGTCTTCCTAAAGAGAATAAAATCCGCACATTAGTAACCAGTCCAGGAGACACCCAGAAGTCGAACATTTTCAGTAAAATGGGGGAATGAAGCCCTGCACTTCAGGGGTAGTGAGGATTTGCCTCAGGCTTGTGGAGTAAGCTCTTCTTTTAAAACAGAGAAAAATGTGCTGTGAGTGAGGCGCAGGGAGGGAATGACCCATCCCAGGTCAGGGCTGGTGAACCTAGGTAGCCTGACAACCAGCTACATTATTTTCCCCTGGTCTTCAGGACTAACACCTGGGCTTTTTACCTGCGGAATTAAAGGGGCTGCTGCAGACCTCGTGATGAGTCACTAAAGAGAAAGACGAGCTGACAAGCACCAGGCACTTCTCTGGAGCCTACAGCTGGTCCACTGCAGCGTCCCACCAACCTCCTGAACGTGCACCCAGCCCAGTCATTCCCAACCCCAGGGATCACAATATCCCTGAGACTCAATGGTGCCTTCTCACCTATGCCAACACCTAGGAGACGGGGCAGGGTAGACTATACCGAGTGGGATCAATAAGGAGTTTGCTGAGCCCCAAGAAATATAGGATTGTGGTCTGGGGAAGGAAATATGAGGTTGCCTGGTTCTCCTTTCTGGCCATTCAAAAACAAGAGCTATTAAGACCACTGCCAGGCTCAGCAGCGCACCTATAAGGCTGAGGCAGGAGGATCTGTGGTTCAAATCCAGCCTCGGCAACTTAGCAAGACCCTAAGCAACTCAGCAAGACCCTGTCTCTAAGTAAGATACAAAAAAGCGCTGGGGATGTGGCTGGGGATGTGGTTGAGTACCCCTAGGTTCAATCCCCAGTACTAAAAAACAAACAAACAAACAAAAACACTTATTGAACACTCTTGGCCACACAAGTGTAATATGTGATGTAGACATAGCTCTCAGTTCAATCTGTAGGAAAATCCTGCTAGGTGAATATTATCTTCCCCACTTTTCAGGTGAAGAAAATAAGACTCAAAGTGGTCCCATAATATGAATTGCCACCCAGCGGGTAGATGCAAAACCAAAATGCAGACGGAAGTCAGCCTGCCTCCTGAAACCAGCTCTTCACTGCTCTTCCGCATGATGGACTCCCAGGTGCGTCTCACCAGAGCCCGCTGGGCACAGCCCACTGTCTGGATAGCCTTGGACTTCCACGCACAGTCCCCTGACAGAGAGAAGCCCAGAGACTTCTTCCAGGCTGCTGTATGCAATTCAGAGCTCAGGACAACAGTGAGTGGGACCTCATCCGGCTCCAGAACCCTAGATCTCCTAATCCTTCAGTCCACAGGCCACTCTGGAAGGCATTTGCTTTTCTAGAGTTTACTAAAAAGTAACACCTAAAATTGAGACCTGACTTGTCTCTTACTTAATATTGACAGGAAAGGCCTTGGGTTCCAAGGAAACGTGAGAAATAGGTAAGATTTATCTCTTAAGATCTGCCTCCTGTTGAAGGGGACCAATAGATGAGTTTGGTGGAAACACAAGGCTAAGAGACTAATTCTATTAAATGAGCCCACTGTACTGGATCCACACCGGCTTTTTTTTTTTTTTTTTTCCAAAAAGAT
>NW_026000079.1:3995378-3998559 GCF_001458135.2 Marmota marmota marmota | reverse complement strand
GCTTTTTTTTTTTTTTTTTTTTGCCAAAAAGCAATCTGACTACAGCCCCACCTGGCCTGAGGGTACAGGAAATTTGTCACATTCCTCCACAAACAGATGCAACAGCACAATGCCTGCAGTCAGGGTAGAAGAATGTTGGGGTGAAGAAGAAGTCAGGTGAAGGATGTCGGGGACTGAGAAGATAAGGGCGAGTTACCAAAGAAAAGACAGTGGGTTGCTAACCCCTCCAGGGCATGCTCCTCCCAGCACGAGCATCACCCCCAGGCTGCCCTTCCTGCCCCAGGCACCGAAACAGAGAAAAAAGAAAAGGGGAGGCAGTTCTGGGGGGTATAAAAAAGCAAGACACACCCCCTCCAACAGGCACCCAGCTCTGAGCCCCACTTCTGTCCCCCACTTCTATCTGGAGAAGTCTATCTCTGTCCCTTTCTTAAATAAAACTTGCTTTCTACGCTTGCCTTGACGTTGCTCAGTGTGTGATCTTCAACACTGGGGAACCAAGGACAGGTTCCTGATCTCCAAGACCCGTGTCACTGTGATGGGTGGACCATTTGGAGAATATTCTTTTGTCCTGTTACCCCCCCCACTGATGATCAGTCCACAAAATATCCTGTGGTGTGATACTTGACCCCTGCTAAAAACTGATATTTTAGGACTGTGCTGTCCAATAAAGTGGCCATCAGCCAAGGAAATGAACTTTTAATTAATTTGAACTTAAATTTAAAAATTGTAGTGTAAACTATTCTTTAAGCATATTCACAAGTTCTGTGACTAAGGATATGGGTAATTATCCTGCCCTTGTGAGTTTCATTGTGTTGATGGCTATATTTAATAATTGTTGGGATCTCAGGACCTTGAAATGCTGTGGAACCTCCTGTTATTCCAACATCTCTCTCTGTAGCAGGTGACATGATTTGGGGGACAGAAGTGACGGCTGTTCAAGAGATGTCTTCCATTTGCAACAACAACATCACAGCTTCATCTTATTTAAAAAAAATTTTAAAAAAAAAAGATTCAAATGTTGACCAGTATAACTCCAAAACCCGTGTCTTTATCCACTACCTATATTCCTTCCCACTTCTTACAAGTCTTGACACTGAACCCTCATCTAACTCTTGGGAATTATTGACAACTAAAAAGCATCGACATTTTCAGTTTTGATCTCGGTGGCGGCTGAACTCACAGCCCCACCTGCCTAGTCCTTCTACAAATCCAGCTTCCCTATTGTGTCTTGAAGAATGATTTCCCCAGATCCTAGTGTGGTATCTGCTGGATTCCTCCCAATATCTTGAATTACATGCAAGTTCTAACTTACACAAAACACCGGAACACAACTCAATCAGGTTCTTTGACACTTCATAACAAGGATCACCTTTCCATTCATTTTCAGTGACCTGTCCCTCATTGCCACCTGAGACCTCACAAGAATGGCCTTGGTGATCATTTCTAGCCAACATCCTGTTTGTGGCAGTTGGATAGCAGCACTCCACTCATTAGTACCAAAGTCTGAATTAGGCTACATTTTGGACTCTTTCTGTCCCTCAAAATCCATATGTCAAAGCCCTGTCCCACATGTGGTGATACTTGGAGATAGAGCTTTAGGTTAGATGAAGTGGGCCCTGGACTGAGAGCACCCATGTCCTTAGGAGATGGGAAGAGACACCAGAAATCTCTAACTCAACGCAGTGAGAAGGTGGCCATCTTCAAGCTAGGAACCTGACCACGCCGGCACCCTGATGTGGACTTCCCAGCCTCCAGAACCGTGAGAAATCTGCTCTTGTTAAGCCACCCCCCGCCCCCGACACCGACACTATTGTATTTATTCAGGGCAGCCCAAGATAAGGCAAGTTGCCATGATTTTACATGATATTATGTAAAAGTTCTGAGACCCTGTCTCAAAAAATAAAAGGGGCTGTAGATTGAGCTCCGTGGTAGGGCCTGCCTGGGTTCAATCCTCAGTACCACAAAAAAAAAAAGAAAAATAATCAATAAGGCATTCAATTTATTAAAATACTGTCATTTTTCTAACTTATGTAATGTTTGTGGTATTTGTCAACTTTTTGAAATTTGTAATTTGCTGTATTCCTTTATTCACTCTAAATAAAAATTCACTTCCATTTTTCATTTTACATTGATGGCTTTGTATTCTATTTCTTAAAAAAAAAAAAAAAAGGTCCCCAAAAATGTGTCAGGTCCCACAGTACGTGCTCCGGCCCTCACACCCAGGCTCATCTTGAGCACCAGGGACCCCCAGCTCCAGGACACCAAGGCACTGTCTTGGCTCTCTCTGGCACCCAAAGTGCTGGAGTTACCTCTCCATAGGAGCGTCCTCTAGCCGAACAGCAGGGTCCTGGGGACAGGCACAGAGGTCCCCACCCAACAACAGGAGCTCACAGAGAACGTGTCTGAGGAGTGTAGTAAATGCCAGGCAGGCAGTGGAGGGACAGGATCCGGCTGACACGATGGCCCGGGAGCCAGGACAGGAGTCTTCAGTCCTTCTTTGCCCCTGAACAGAACACACTTCTCCCTGGACTAAGAGGTCTTTGTCTTTTCATCTATCAAAGGGGAAAGCAGTTGCCCACTCTGTGCGATAATGCATGTGAAAGCACCTAGAGAAGTCCAGGGACCTGTGTAAATAAGTGCTAGGGATTTACTGTATCACTCTTGTTGACGATTCAGGTTTAACACCAAGTGACCAAGACACCTGGGACTTAGAATTCCAAGTCTCTCCTCCCCAGGCACTCCCCAGTTTATTGAAATGGGTGGTGGCAACACAATTCAGTTTCCACAGGGAGTAACAGCATTGTCAACTGCACAATGAGAGGACGGAACCCAGGGCTCCAAATGCCCCTGAGGTCAGAGCCCACCCTCAGGTGAACCCAACTCCCTGCTCATTCTCCACAGAATGTCCCCAGCTCACCTCTGAGCCCCTTGGGACAGCCCACTCCTCCTCAGCATGCGCGTAGAGGATTCAGTCCCAAACTAAGGCTCACAATGAGCAGTAGGCTGCATGCTGTCCACACCCCCGTCATATTGCTGGTGCCAGCATCTGCCCACTGAATTCTCACCTTCATTCAAAAAGATGTAATGCTATCCATACAAATCCTGCCCAAGCTTTGCTTTTTTTTTATTTTTCTTTCTCTTTCTTTTTTTTTTTTTTTTTTTTTTTTTTTTTTTTTTTTTT
>NW_026000079.1:3982941-3995353 GCF_001458135.2 Marmota marmota marmota | reverse complement strand
TTTTTTTTTTTTTTTTTTTTTTTTTTTTTTTTTGCTTTTTTTTAAGGTAAGTGCCCATAGTGCTCGCTAGTCCTATAGAAAAACAGGAACTAAAGATCAGGGTTTTATTTGTAGCAAAAGGTGGGTGCACATCTGTTCTGCCTGTAGGATCGGAGGCTCCCAGAGACTGGAGACTGAAGACAGATGGGCCTGGCAAATTCCACTCCCCACCTAGCCCTTCCCACCCCATCCCACTGACTGGTGGTCAGCCATGCTCCCCCTGCAAGGGCAGAGTCAGTGGCTGGTTTGTCTGTAGAAGCTCCCTTGTGGCCCCCCTTTGAGGAAGAAGTGTGAGCTTGCCAAGGCAGCATCACAGGTGGTCAGGAGAGCTCCGCCGTGGAGTCCAAAAGTTCAGGTTCAGTCCCAGCCGCATGTTCTCAGAGGGCTCTTGAGCAAGTTGTCTCACCTTTCAGTGACTCCATTTCATCATCTGTAAAACAGGAGACTTGATAGCATCTCTTCCATCATGTCGTGCAAACTAAGTGAATTAATACCATAAAGGGCTTGGAACGGGGCCAGCGTGCGTATGTCCCAATAACGGTTAGCTACTTCCTCAAAAACCAGGGCATCGCCAACGAACCAGCAGGTCACGCTGCAGCACTCTCTGGGGACACAATCAAGCATCGACAAGTGCAGTACCAGGCACTGTGTGTGATCCCCACTGGCCGGAGATCCTCCTCCCTCCTCATGAACTCTCCTGTGTCAGTACTAACTCCATCCGGCCCAGGTTCCAGGCTAGCCCTGCTCCCTTCTCTCCTGGAGCCCCTCTGCCAGAGACAGCGCCTGCCTCCTTCTCAGCCTATGCCCCCTGGGCCACCCTTCTCAGTTCTGAGACCCTTCATCTCAGGACTAGGCATAGGTTGAAGCATAGACCTCCTTAGTTTGGTTCCATTTCCCCCCTTTAAATAAATAAATAATAAATTCAGACTGAAAACTAAATATGTATGTGGATATGGGTGATGATCCAAAAATATTAAGAAGGAAGTCTCAGGGAAGTGTCATTTCCTTCAAGAAAAAAAAAAAAAAAAGCCTCAGGTTGGAAGGCAATCAGAATGCACCAGAAGAGGGTACGTCAAAGGTAGGTGTGACAGAGGCCGGCTGGAGGCAAAGGGAAACTCAGCCTCCTCCACCCAGAAGCCATGGTCAGCAGAGCCCAGAGCTGAGCCAGAAGTCCCTCCTAGGCTAAAGTCTGCAGCAGGGTGGACCCTTTACAAGCATCCCTGGGCTCTGCATCCACCGGCACCCACCAAGCTCTTCCCACCCTCTTTGTGGGAGCCCTTTCCCCCACACCAACTTTTTTCCTTCTCCCTCCTCCTCCACCCGCCGTCTCTCACTAAGGTGATGCTGTTGCCCTGCTTGGGAGCATTGCCCTGGCCTGCCCTCTGACCAGCTCCAATATCCTACCTCTTTCTAAATTGAGAGCATCCATGTTCTCAGCCCTCGCCCATCCCCAGCCCCCAACTACTGCTCTCATGAAGCCCAGGGACAACCAACCAGCACCTTCATGGCATTAGATAGAGGACAAGGGGGGGGGGGTCAGGGTTGGGGGTCAGTCTGACCCAGCCAGAGGAAAGCCACATGATGCCCTATCCTTCCCATTAGATAGGCAGCTCCGATGACCGGGGGCATCTTCCCCCCGACTGGAAGCTTCCTGGGGGTCATTTGTGAATAAGGGACAGAGCCCCTTTTTCTGCTGGGTTCTCAGGCCAACTGGGGGGGGGAGGCTAATGGAGTAAAGCCAGTAGACCCCCAGCACATAGGTGAGGGTGGACTTTACAGGTGAAGTCCCAGCTATGAGGACGGCTGGTCCCAGGGTACAGGTGGCTGGGACCACAGGTCCTGAACTATGCAGCAACAAAGAGGACCCACTCCCAAGGCTGCTGAAGTCTCTCTCAGAGATTAATCCCATTAGCAAGGTCCAGAACACATAAGCTCCTCCCTGGCTGCTGGCCCAGCTTCCCCACCCACCTCCGGGGAGAGCACACAGGCACGACCGCGGCTCCCCAGGACTATAGCTCTATTACCCCAGTGGCCTGGGCATCAGCCCACGGGCACCCCATGACCTCCTCCACTGAAGGTGAAGCACCCCTGAAACTCAACAGTACGTGCACCCCTACTCCCCCTCCAGCTCCCGCCCGCCTTCTTCCACCTCTGCTAACCCTTTACTTTTACGTTATCAGGTGAAGCGCTGACACAGGGTTCTGGAACCATGATTAGATCTTCAGGCTTTGTTTATGGATTCATTAGAGACAGCCGAAAGCCGAGGCGCAGGGTTTGCAGAATGGCGTAATTACAGGATGGCAACACGATTATTGTTTACTACGCAGCACAAAGTTGCTAAGATGACATTCCTTTGTCTAATGGTTCCAAGTCACAATCTCTGGTCTCTTTCAGGATGATTATCTAGAGTCAAGACCAAACATATTCTTTTCATTCTTTTTGCTACAGGTTGAATATTTGGGCTCCCCCTAAAAATTCACATGTCAAACCTAACCCCCAATAGTATCTGTAGTGTTTGTAATGAGATCTTTGGAAAGGGATTTAGTCACACAGTAGAGACCTAAAGGAGCCCCTTTACCCCTCCCACTATGGGAGAGCCCAGCAAAAAGACAGCCAGCCATCAGAAAACAGGCCCTCACCAGACCCCGAGGCTGCTGGCCCCTCGATCTTGTACTTACAAGCCTCTGGAAGGGTAAGAAATAAATTTATGTTGTTTAAGCTACCCAATCCATGGTATTTTTTTAAAAAACAGCCTGAATAAACTGAAAGGGCTAAGACTTTTTAACTCTCATTTGCTCAAAATTTCATGCTACATTTAAAAAATATTTTTAGTTATACATGGACACAATATCTTTATTTTGTTTATTTATTTTTATGTGGTGCTAAGGATCAAACCCAGTGCCTCACATATACAAGCCCCAACCCCAGCCCAAAATCATGCTACATTTTAATGTGCTTTCTTCCTGGATCATAACCTCATTTTTATTTTCTGTTTTATTTGATGTCTCTAATTGCTTTGGTGGATTCTCTTATTAAGAAAAGAAATATAGGGGCTGGGATTGTGGCTCAGCAGTAGAGTGCTCACCTAGCATGCGCGGGGCCCTGGTTTTGATCCTCGGCATCACATAAAAATAAACAAATAAAGATATTGTGTCCAACTACAACTAAAAAATAAATATTTTAATAAAAGAAAAGAAATCTATCTTTTATATTACTATATAATATAAAATTGCATATATAAGGTCATATGTATTACCAACTAATATAACTAAAGATTCTTATTCTATTAAATAAAATTTTTTTTCCACCAAATAGAACTTTTCTGGAAATCCCATGTTGAATATTTTTAAGAACGCAGTTTTCTTCTGGTTCCTACATTTTCTCCTTTCCATCTAGGGCCATTGATTTTTCTACATATTGTTTTAGTCTTCCTCTTTTATACTGTGAGTGTTCTTCATATTACGGTGATCTTACGTCCTTAGGAATGAATGAAAGGTTAAGTTAGCTTTTCTAAGTAACTCTTTTTTTTTTTTTTTCTAACCAAGGATTGAACCCAGGGCCACTTAACCACTGAACCACATCCCCAGCTCTTTTTTATTTTTTATTTTGCAATAGAGTCTCACTAAGTTGCTCAGGGCCTTGCTAAATTTTCAAGGCTAGCCTCAGACTTGCAATCCTCCTGCCTCAGCTTCCTGAGCTGCTGGGATTATAGGCATGTGCCACTATTCCCAACTCCAAGTAACACTTAAATTGATGCAGGTTTCCTGCATTGCCGTAAACATGTATATGTTTCCCAGCTGGTTTCTACCCTGCACAGCAGAGTTGCCTAGAGGTACCATTTATAACACTGAAGAGCTGAAGACTGAGTTAACAATTGTTCATACCTACATAATGAAGCCTCCATAAAACATGGGGTTCAAAAATTTTCAGGTTGTCAAAAGCATCCTTGAGGGCTGGGACTGTGGTTCAGTGGTAGCTCACTTGCTTGCGTGTGTGAGGCACTGGGTTCGATTCTCAGCACCACGTATACATAAATAAAATAAAGATCTATCAACAATACCACACACCAACTTCACAGGACAGAATCTCCTGCACCTGGGCCATCCCATCTCTTCATCTGCAGTACGTCTTTATCCTTCACCATATCCTTTATAATGAACCAGTAAACATAATGGCATAGCAAATTATCAAACATAAGGAGAGGGTTGCAAGAACCCACAATTGTAGCCAAAACATATAGAAGTGTGGGTGACCCAGGGACCCACTACTGGCAATTGGCATCTGAATTGACAGCATCTTGTGGGACTAAGCCCTTAACCTGTGGAATCTGGCACTAACTCCAGGTAGATAGTATCAGAATTGAATTAAATTGTTGGACACCCAAATGGTGTTTGGACAGTTGGAGAATTGATTGGAGGTTAGGGCATCACAAATACACTGTCAGAAGTGCGGTACTGTGTGAGGAGAGAAAGCGTTTTTTCCTGTATGTTCTCTTTCTATAAATTTTGCATGCATCGCAGTGAGCATTTTTGGTCTACATGAGTGTGTACCTTTTTCAGCTTGGAAACTTTCTATGTCGCAGTTACTTCTGCTCTATTATGCTGATCCCTTCCCAGGAACAGCTATAACCGTGGACAGTGCTGTGCTTCAGGGTCTAGATGCCGAACCACATCCACTAGGCTATGTGATCTTGGCTGCTTTATTTTTTTTTTCCTTTAATGAGATAACTTTTCTTTTATAGCTTTATTTTATTCATTTATTTTTTATGTGGAGCTGAGGATTGAACCCAGGGCCTCACGTGTGCTAGACAAGCGCTCTACCACTGAGCCACAACCCCAGGCCATTGGCTGCACCTTAATTTTCCTAAACCTGGCTGCTCATGTGGGAAAAGAGGGTAATGATACCTTGCAAGGATTCACTGTGATGTTCGTGAGTGCTTAGTACAGTGACTGCTACCTGAAAACTCTCAGGTTGCAAGGTACCTGGAGCTTTAACTTCCTGTTCAAAATAAAATAGAAATAAAAAAAGGAGCAAAGAGCTAACTCTTTTATAATTATAACTTCATATGTGCTTCATCTTAATTTTTACTTGATACTTAATCTTCCATGGTTGGAATAATTGTTTTTAATTTTTCCCTCTGTCAAGAATAATGTTCCTGGGGCTGGGCTGTGGCTCAGTGGTAAAGCACTTGTCTCGCATGTGTGAGGCATTGGGTTCGATCCTCAGCACCACATGAAATAAATAAATAAAGATATTGTGTTCATCTACAACTGAAAAAAAAAAAAACTAGGAAAAAAAATCATGTTCCCAGCCAGGTACGGTGGGGCAAACCTATAATCCCAGTGGCTGCGGAGGCTGAGACAGGAGGATCACAAGTTCAAAGCCAGCCTCAGCAAAAGCAAAGTGCTAAGCAACTCAGTGAGACTCTGTCTCTAAATAAAATACAAAATAGGGCTGGGGATGTGGCTTAGTGGCTGAATGGCCCTGAGTTCAATCCCTAGTACCCAACTCCCCCTCCTCAAAAAAAGAACCATGTTCCCACTCAGTGTGGTGGCACACACCTATAATCCCAGTAGCTTGGGAGGCTAAGGCAAGAGGATCTTCAGTTCAAAGCCAGCCTCAGCATCTCAGCAAGACCCTGTCTCTAAATAAAATATAAAAAAGGGCTGGGGATGTGGCTCAGTAGTTTAACACTCCTGGGTTCCATCCCTAATGCAAAAAAAAAAAAAAAAAAGAATGATGTTCCCCGCCACACAGAAGCCTGAGGCAGGAGGGTCCCAAGTTCAAGATCAGCATGGGCAACTTACCAAGACCTTGTCTCAAAATAAAAAGGTCTGGGGATATAGCTCAGTAGTAGAGTGCCCATGAATCAACACCCATACCAATAAAAAAGAAAGAAGAGATAAAGAAAGGGAGGAAGGAAGGAAGGAAATTATGTTAAGATTTTGTGACTCTTTCACATAATCCATTTTTTTTTTGTAATACAAATAATTTCATCCTCTAAATTGTGCAATGGCCAGGCATGGTGGCACACACCTGTCATCCCACCGACTCAAGAGGCTGAGGCAGAAGGACCACAAGTTCAAAGCCAGCCTCAGCAATTTAGTGAGCCCCTAAGCAACTTAGCAAGACCCTGTCTCAAAATAAAAACTAAAAAGGTCCAGGGATGTGGCTCGGGTTAAGTGCCCTGGGTTCAATCCCCGGTAAATATCCTGTATGAGAGTGTGTGTGTGTGTGTGTGTGTGTGTACCCTTCATTTATATATTATATAAAATGAAGATATGGGAGTTCTAATGTTAATTATATTTAATAATATAAAGGGCTAATAATTCACGTGGTGGATGCTGTAGCTGTAGAGAAAGTAGTTTAAGATTTGTTATTATTGGTGGGTTTTGTTTTTACTGTTTTTTGGTTTTGCTTGGGTTTGGGGAGCTCTGGAGAGCCCAGCACTGTTTACTTTTGGTTTCACGCGCCCCTGCGCCCACCTCATCCGCACTCACCACCCAGGCGGGCTGTGACTGACATCAGGGATCCTCAAGTCAGTCCGGACAACTACCTGCTGCTGCAATGACATGTCCCTTCTTCTCTCTGGCACTACTTCCTGCCCTGTTCTTTGGGAGCTGTGGGCTCTTATTAGATAAAGGAAGATTGGAAAGAGGAGGGAGCTCAGAGCCCTGGCTGCTTTATATTAATAGATAGGAAGAAAAACACAGAAATTCAATCAAACAGACTATGAAGACTTGTCCATTGAAGGACCTGGGGTATGAGTCAGTGGTAGAGCTCTTGGCCCGCATGTGCAACCCTGCAGTGGTGGGTTTCACCCCCAGCACCACTAAAAAAATAAAAAATAAAAAATAAATGAAGGGAGGAGGGTTGGTAAACCCTGTATAATGGGGAAACTCCTTCTCCCCAAACCCGCCCCCGTGAAGGAGGAAAGGGAGGACGACCCTTCTAAGCACCACCGCCCAGAGGATGTTGGAGGATGAGGCTTCCACACAAGGTGGGAGGATGCGAGGTTCATTGAAGTGTCCAGATCCAGGGTCCCCCTCCTGCTGGGTGCTCTCTGCTCCCACCCTGTCTGACACCCCTATGAACTGTCTGGCTTAGGAAGGGATTGCATATGCTTCCAAATCTTTATTATCTTGCATCTCTACCCTGCCTGGATTTTTTTTAAGTGCCAAAAAATAAATAAAACAAAATCCTGCCAAGATTGCAATGCCCTTGTTTTTTCTGTCCCTGTGTTAACCACTCCACTAAAGCTGCAGCAGGCCTGGTTTGTGGCTGGATACTGGGGGGGCTCCAGGAACCGTTCAGTGAAGCCCAGAGGAGGATAAACCACAAAGGGAGGGGCGGGGGCTGTGGCTCTGTGGGAGAGAGCTTGCCTAGCATGTGTGAGGCACTGGGTTCCATCCTCAGTATCATATAAAAATAGATAAATAAAAGTAAAGGTATTGTGTCCATCTACAGCTAAAAAATAAACATTAAAAAAAAAAGGGGAGTCCCATCCCCTACCTATCTCTAAGCTCTCCCAGAAGCAGAACTTTTGGGACAACAGTTCTCAAAGTGGGCCCCCAGATCTGTAGCGCCTGAGAAGTTGCCACAAATACATATCCTCAGTCCCCCGGACTCGCTACGTTAAGAGCCTCTGGGAGTGGGGCCCGGTGATTTCCACTGTAACCAGCACTTGGGGTGATTCCAATGCAGGCTCGAGTTTGGGGACCACTGCTCAGAAACCAGCGTCCACTCGCACTTTCACAGGCTGCAGAAAGTGTTCTTAGAGCAGAAGAACCGCACACGGCCCTCAGCCCTTTATCACCTCGAGTTCGGTGCCCATCACTCTGGGTAGTAGGAGGGTGTTGTTTTTCTCCCCATGCTCATGAGGTTTTTCACAAGAACATATGGTTCCAGGGGCCACTATCTGTCAGTGCCTCCTGTGTTTCAAGGCTCAGAGGAGTGCCAACAAGGGGCCAGGCCAGGGCCCATGGCACCAGGAGACAGGGCCCGTGGGTCAGCTGGGTCTGCGTCACACGTTCGCACTGTGG
This sequence comes from Marmota marmota marmota, assembly GCF_001458135.2. Classification (NCBI taxonomy): domain Eukaryota; kingdom Metazoa; phylum Chordata; class Mammalia; order Rodentia; family Sciuridae; genus Marmota; species Marmota marmota. The sequence continues at coordinate 3,987,272 of NW_026000079.1, read as the reverse complement.
CAAACAGAAGTAGGGCAGGAAGATCGGGAGGACCCCAGACCAACATGGAAATGGGAGAGAGCTCCACTAGGAAGGCGGGGAGGTATCGGATGGGAAGAGACGTCAGCGGACATACGCAAGTGGGAATGAATGCAGGAAGGACTCCAAGGACCCACTGCGGGACCAAGGTAGAGACAGGGAGCTGACTGTCGAAGAAAAGGAAATGGGTGGATAACACTCCCCTCACCCGGTGCTAACAAGGCAGGGAAGGTTGCACTTTCCAACACAAGCCACCACCCCCTGGAAGCCTCTCTTCCTGCAGTTTTGGTCACCTTTCGGTCACATAGGCATGGAAGAAAGAAAACCAAAAATCTATAAAGGGGCAAGACACCCCAACTCCCTCAGGTACCAGCTCTGGACCCCCTCCTCTCTGGAGGAGTGAGTCAGTCTCTCTCTCTCTCTCTCTCTCTCTCTCTCTCTCTCTCTCTCTCTCTCCCTGTCTCTGTCTCTCTTTTCTATTTCTTAAATAAAATTTACTCTTTTATTCTTGCCTCAGCATTCCTCTGGTATTTAATCCTCAACACTGGGTGAACAAGGACCTGTCCTTATTTTCAAGGCCAGTATTACAACCATGCAGCTAACTATTCACCCTTTATTCCTCCCACCCATCCATGCTTCTACCTACTTGTTTATCTGTCCGTCTGTCTGTTTGTCCACCCACCCATCCATCTACCCAATAAGCGAAAAAAAAAAAATTGGCCATTAGTGAAAAACTCCTAGGGGTTAAGTTCTGTACTAGGTGCTGGGCATCCGGAATTAAATACACTACCCAGTCCCTGGGGCCTGGGTGTGGTTCTCTATGCTATGCTCATGCATAATTCATTAAAATTACAGACCAACATTGAATATGGGCACATGGATGTTCCATGATCACCAACGGGTTTGACAGAAACCCTGTTTGCCCTGTTTTATGGTGACCACCTTGCTTTCTGGGAACCTTTAAATACCCAATTCCTAATCTTGCAGCTCCTGGAGAAGGCTTTTGTCTTTCTGAATTTGCTCCGACTGATTTTTTTTTCTAACTGCTTTCCAGCTTGTTCTTTCAGTTGCTCAATAGCTTTCAGTTTCTTCTTTAGGTTTCTGTCCGTCTGTCTGTCTGTCTACTTCAGGGTCACCAGAAGATGACGGAGAGATAGTGTTTCGTGATGTGCTCTGTGGAGCAGGAGTAGGTGCCAAATCTGGGCTCTTGTCATTTTTTTGCTTCCTGCTCAACAGCGTTCTTAGCCTCATGCTTCCTTTGGTTTTGAGGGCCGTGTTTTGATGATGGCTTATCATTTCCTGGTGGTGGGTTCACACTCTGAGGTGGCTCCCTTCATGCAGTTTGGAACTGGTGACTGGTTTATTTCTTAAACCTGGAGGTCTGTAAGCTGTGGCAACTTCAGGGTCCTCCCCGGGCACTTCACTCAAAACCGCTTCAAAACTGGTAAGTTATTCTTTTTGCTGGGCATATGCCATCAAAAAATGGCTGCCAAGAAATCTCCCACGATTCTGCATTCGATGGCACCTCGTGCTTGTGCAAGACAGAGCCAGTGCGGTGCCAAATCTTGTGCCCATTATTAATGCATAACCTGGGAGCACATGTGGCTGTTAAAATATGCTCACGGTCTGGGCACCGAGCAAAATAATAAGTTGGTAGTTTTTAACATCCCACACTTTTTATTTTTCCCCTCAGATTTCCAAATCCAGCTGGGACTCATATATGTCCATGAGCACAGAAATAGAGTGCACTGCAAGACCCAATCCCAAAGTCAAACGCAGGGTCACATTCCAAGTTAGAGATCATTGCCTTGGCAGGCATAAAAGCATAACAGCACAAAACCTGGTAGAGCTAGAATCACACCCTACATCCTAAATGGGGCCATTTTTTTGGTAACTACACTCTCCATCTGTTGCAATGTAGTGCCGTTTGTTCTCCGTAATACGAAGCTCCTGTCTTGTGAACATCACCAACACAGTGGTAGCTTTTTTATTCCACATCTCTGTAACCTTATCGGCTTTAAAGAAATTTTATTGGCTAAAGCTGCATGACGTCCAGCAGAGTTGGGGTGCTGACACAATCTAACAATTGAAGGTGCCCCTTTACTCCCTGGGACATGGACAGCCACCTGATATGGTCGTGGCCCAGGTGGTAAAACAAAATCATTCACTTTTGCAAATGTAATTCACTTACAACTGTGTCCACATTGTTGTTTTCAAAGAAGTGAACTTCATTGTAGACACTTCGGGCACAATAATTTCATCTTCTGACCAGGATGGACACCAATTTTGCATTTTTTTTTTTCTGTCTGAAAGATTTCAAACGTGTCCCGGTTTTCCTGGGCCAGTTTTCACATCATTAAGCTGTAGGTTGGGTAAGCCAGCTGGGCCGTCTTTAGAAGTTTTCTCCATTGCTCCAGGAAAATAACATTCCCTCCTTACTAAAGGCATAGACTTTGCAGTTTCCCCAGATTCCCTTGGAAACACTGTGCTGTCTGTGAAACGCAGTGGTCTGTCCACTTTCTGACACTCGGACTGTCATTAGCAACATGGACAGAGCCATCTTGTCCCAGAAAAAGGGACCCGTTTGGTGTTAAACACCTAGCAACAACTGTCATAACTAAAGCACAGCCAGGCCTGGGCACTTAAAAGGAAAGACAACAGATCTTTCAGTGTAACTTAGGATATCACCTGTGCCAGCCCCATCGAGGGCAAGGAACACTAGAGGCTTTGGAAGAGGAATTCTTAGGCAGAAGGACAACCTGATAATTATCAAAAGACTCCAGAGTCGGAAGCTTTTGTAGTCAACTGTAGGCCTGCAGGTCTTCCTAACCTCCTCACAGGCAGACTTGGTTTGTTTACTAGCCCTAAGTGACGGAAATAAAGGGACCTCTGCCAAACAGAGGCTCTGCCAATAGAAAGATATTCTACAAAAATAAGATGCCGTTAGAATCTTAACGATACCTTATGGAGGCATCTGTTACATTATAAAAACTAAGTGTGGTGTTTACAGTCCTGATAACTCTGCAACGTAACTGTCCCCAATAGAGGCCACGTCCTCACTGGCTTTGTCACAGAGAGAACTTCTTAGCTCGTGCACTTCCTGGTGAAAAGTTACTGGCTTCTCTCATCCTCGTGATAGTCATTGACGGGTTCCAGATGCTGCGACATTCGTTTTGTATAATCTCGTTCCAGCACTATGTGTTTTTGTTCCTCTCGTAGCAGCCCTCCCTCCCACGTGACTTGACGGCATGTTCTTTCTCAGCTAGACTTTTACTATAAACCTCCTGACGGACCCAGAACATTCCTAAAAGGAAATCCCAAACTGCTTGCCCCTCTCAGCCTGAAGCAGCTTTACAGCAGTCAGGGTGGCCTTAACCAGAAGGGAGAATATGACCCGGGCAAAGACAGGCAGCTAATCATCAGAGAGAGGAATGAATGGATAGACAACTCTCTCCAGAGGAGAGGGAGGTTGCACTTTCCAACACAAGCCATCACCCTCTGGAAGGCTCTCTTCCTGCCTTTTGGTCACCTTTCGGTCACATAGGCATGAGAAGAAAGAAAACCAAAAATCTATAAAGGGGCAAGACACCCCCCATTCCCTCAGGGACCAGTTCTGGACCCCTTCCTCTCTGAAGGATTCTCTCTCTCTCTCTCTCTCTCTCTCTCTCTCTCTCTCTCTCTCTCTTCTGTTTCTTAAATAAAATTTACTTTGGGCTCTTGCCTCGGAGTTTCTCGGGTGTTTAATCTTCAACACCAGGGGAACAGGATCCCATTCTGATTTTTAAGAATGGTCTCACTTGCACTCAGAGCTCACGAGTCCTCTTGCACCATCCTCTGTCCCACCTGACTCACCGCCTGCTCATCAGCTCCATGAATAAGTGTGTCCACTCCCCCCACAGGGCTAGGAAGTCTGTTGCCAGAGAATCCAAGGAGCCCAGGAGTCAGCTCCCCAGACCAAGGTCCGGACCCCTCTTCCAGGTCTGTCCTGAGTTGTGGGGCTGACCCTGAAGACAGGAAAGGGGGGACGAAAGAATCTGGACTCGGGCTCAGAGTTCACAGAATCCTGCCCCCAGGGCAGCTCTGCTGGGCCGGGCCCAGGGCTGAGCTGGTCCTCCCCAAGAGACAGAGTGAGAGGTTGACGTGCAAGACTGAGATGTGTCCTCAAGATGGGTCAAGGACCACGCCTCGTGGAGTCTGGTGGAGACGGGAGGGTGTCATCTCTGGCTTTATCCTCCAACCACTGCCCCACCCAGGGCTGGACACTGGCCTCTCCCCTGCTTTGAACGCCTCACGCCGTGGCTCCCACCTCCCAC
>NW_026000079.1:3973902-3982843 GCF_001458135.2 Marmota marmota marmota | reverse complement strand
CCCCTCCTGATGCTCCCATCCAAGCCAAGGAGCCCAGCCTGACCAGCACCTCTGAGAGGAGCAGCCATGCCAACCACGAGGGCCCTGCTGGGGTGGAGAACCTCCCGAGGGCCAATGCCCTCCTACGTCACCTCATTCACTTTAACCCCACGTGGGTTCAGTCCCCATCCCTATTTCAGAGATGAGATAATTCCGAAAGAGAACCAGCAAATTTCCCAAGGACAAACAGCCAAGAAATAAGACAGCCAGGATTCAAGCCCAAGTCTGTAGAGGGAATCCACAGGAGAGTCCCCCCACGGCTCCCTGCTGACCTTCCTCCCTTCCACCTGCCTCCTTTCTCACCAGGAAACCTCCCAGATCACAGCCCCGGAGCTGATAATCCTGAATCCAGCCAGCCAGGCACAGTGGCACATGTCTGTCTCCCAACTACTCAGGGGACAGGTGCAGGAGGAACTCGAGTTTGCGGCCAGCCTGGGCAACACTGTCTCAAAAAAATTTTTCTTAAATAAAAAGTACTGGCCTTGATGCCCTGAGTTCAACTCCCAGTTACTGAGGGCAGGGGGACGAAATGCATCCATTCTTTCTACAAAACCCTGTCTAACAGGATGCTAAAATAGAACCTCTTCACTGTCTCCATTTTCACTGTGTCTCCAAAGCTGAGGGATGTTAAGTTCCTACACATTCTACAGAAAGGTTCTTGACCAGCTGTAGGGAATTTTCTAGGCAGGAGGTAATGAAGTCCTTTGATTCTATCCATCAAGGGAAGGAAAGGCTGAGATGGTTCAAACACAGGCCCGAGCTTCCCCCTCCAAGGCAGAGGAGCCGGAGCTTCCTTCCCCTCTAAACAGGGGCACGGACCTTGAAGACAACCCACCAGAGGGCTGGACTGTGTCCTGTGGGATTGGAGATGCAAGAAATGGCTCCTGGCTCGCATCTAAAGCATTCTGGAAATGAGAGCCGGCCAGCTCCAAAGCACATGAGGGGAGGCAGCTTGAGAGGTGACCGGCACTTCCAACTGACCTCCAGCAATTATTAGGGTCCCGTGGGCAGATATGAATCCCCACCAAAGGGACCTGCCTGCAGGACACTGTGACCCCCAACAGAGTCTATGTAGAGACTTCTGCTGGAACCCAGGGGTAGGAGGCTAAGTAACCAATTGAAGGAGGCAGTGTGCCCATCAGGAGTTCACAAGGAGGGGGGGAAGCTCAGGGAACCCCCAAAAGCCACCCCAACTTAGGGAGTCAGCACTTGAATTTCCACCACCCCAAGAGGACCCCAAGGTCAGTACTTTGTTTGTTTGTTTGGTTGGTTGTTTATTTCTGTGCTGCGATGGAACCTAGGGCCTCTGGCATGCTATGCAAGAGGTCTACCACTGAGCCCTATCCTTTGTCCTTCAAAACCAAATTATAGATGCTCCTGTCAGAATACCTGTGTGCCCCCTTGTCTACCCCTCCCTCTCCCTTAGAAGCGCCAGGGTGGAGGGGAAGGGGGCTTGAAGGACAGAGAAAGGCTGCAGCATGCTGCAAGGCGAGCCCCGGACCCACAGGAGAGGCACTTTGACCAGGATGGGACCCAACTTTTCACCATCTGAGAATCGAGACCCCGAGTGACTAGAGAGGCCGTAGGAGGGCCAGGTTATAGCTCAGTGGTGGAGCGCCAGCCACCTGCACAAAGCCCTGGGTTCAATTCCCAACTGCCAGGAAGGAAGGAAGGAAGGAAGGAAGGAAGGAAGGAAGGAAGGAAGGCCGGCCTGTGATCCCAGCCATTTAGGAGGCGGAGGCAGGAGGATCACAAGTTCAAGGCCAGCCTGGTGAACTTAACAAGACCCTGTCTCAAAATAAAAAACAAAAAGGGCTGAAGATGCAACTCAGTTGCAAAATGTGCCCATTGGTTCTATCTCAAGTACAAAAAGTAAATGAAATAAAATTAAAAACTAAGCTCATCTTCCCAGATTTGTATGGGTCGGAGCCCTGTGTAAAACACTTTTTGCGGGCACTCTCCATCAGTTCTTTATCCCACAACCCTCACAGCATGGCAGTGTGTTCATCCATTCAGCCAAGATTTAGTGAGCAGCTACTATGTGACAGGCCCTGTGCTAAATAAAGATGAGGATGTCATGGTGCCTTGAGATGAGTAGACTGCAGTCTGAATATCAGGAGGAGGGGGAGAAGAAAGGAAACAGACAGACTCATAAACCAGTCCTTAGCACTACAGTGTAATAAGGACTACTATAGAGGAATGTATTATTTCCAATGGGAGATAAGAGCAGGTGGCCCTTACCTGTGCCTAGGACCTGAGATGTCACCAAGGAAGTAGCATAGAAGGTTGTGGGGGAGGAGGTTGCAGGCATTGCCAAGAGACGGAAGAAATTGCCTGCACACAAATCATGGAGGTGCAAAGGACCGGCAAGATCGGGAGGCCAGAGCGAGTGTCCCACATGTGGGCAGTGCTCCTTTCTGCCAGCAGCGGGTGACTTTAGCAAACTGTTCAGGGAGGAGGTGTGGGCTTGGGTCCGTGAAGCTGGGCTAGCAAATGTTCTGTCCACTTTGGTTCTGCCATCAGGGTTTCTTCTGAAATGCCTGTTAGCAAACACAACTCACCATAATCAAATTTTCTACCTGAAACATACACAGTCCCCCACTGCTGTACCCTCAGTCCTCTTGGTAAAAGGGCAACACTAGCTGTATTATGCTATGGTGAACTTTTCTTGTTTCTGGTTCACTCCTTCAAAGGACCCCACATTAGCTGCCTCAGCCATCAGACCAAATAGCGCCTTGCTGCTGCGTCTTGTCCTAACTCCGCATTTCTCTACACGTCACTGAAACAAAGGTTTCTTTGGTCTCCAGAAGTACTTCTACCCAGGGCCCTGACCCAGGCCGAGGGAAGGAGACAAGTTACAGAAACAGAAGAAAAGGCAGCAACGAAATCGTGAAGGTCTTGGTGCAAACCTAAAGACCTAGGACTGGTTCTATGGTGTTGTAGGAAGGCAAGGTAGGGTTTTATGGAACCAACTTTATTTGCCAAAATAACGAATGTACCACAATGTAAAAAAGCCTAACTCAGCTTTTTTCCTTACCCTGGGTGGCTACACATTATCAGAGGTAGGTGACTTGACCCTGAAGAGGAGCAGAAGGGTCTGGACTCTGCCCTAGTCAGCTGTTCAAACACCTGGATTTAGGTTCTTGAAGGTGGTCCCTTGGCAATCCCCCCACCCCCTCCTCTCTCTCCAGGGCAGAACCACAGTGAGAGGGAACAGGTGGCCAGCAGGGGGAGCCAAAGGACCAGTGATGGGGAGAGGAGAGCCACTGGTCCCCAAGCCCTAATACAGCCTGACCCTATGGGCTGTCCTTCCTAGCCCCATGCTCTGACCTCAAGTGGACATCAAAAAAGAAAGGAGACATTTTCAGTCCCACATTTGAGGCAGGGGACCAGGCAAACACTACCCTCACACCAGGTTTTTTGAGGGCTCTTCCCCGTTGCTTGAAGAGATTTTATTTACCAAGCCTGCTAATATCCTGATCAAATTTTGAACAGTAAATTCACATGTTCCTAAACAAATGCTGCAGCTCTGAGCTGCAAAAGACACTTTGTCAAAACATAAAATAATCTGTCAGCACACAGTGCGGGTCACAGAACTGGCGGATCTGGCGAGTAAGTGGCAGACAAGATGCTGTACTTACGACAGATTTGCCACAATCTGTAACTCAGGCAAGGGCACCCAGAAACAGAAACTAAGTGTTCGAAACTTTGGCAAATATTGAACACCAACAGGAAGAAACTGGGTGTGGTCATTAAAACGGTAATCATGCCTCTGTGGGAAGGTTTGGTAAGAAGTCAGGAATATTTGCCTTTGGGGTGGGGAATACATTGAAAGGAGTTTTCTTCCCTCCCTGGGAGCGGTTCCCTCTACACAGACTTAGAAGATCTCCCCTCACCTGAGAGACTCAGAACAGGCACAAGGGCTTCTCACTTGGCTCAAGATTTAAATCCTTTGCCCTTTATTTGATGGCTTATAGTGTTTTCTAATTTTCTTTCAAAATTTATTAAGCCCATAGTCCCATTATCTTAACGTTATAAATTTCAAAAACTTTCACATAGAATACAAATATCTATTTCGTATCTTATTAAGGTGCCAAATACCAAGACACAGGTGTCACCTCTCACCCCATATAACAACCGCGGAGAAGGAGCGCTCCCAGGCTCAGCCGGTTCTTCTGCTGCTGACCACGTAGGCTGACGTCAGGGTAGGGCTTCGGCCATGGAGGCAGAAGCCGAGGGAGGGAGGGGGTCTCCAGGAAAAGAGGAAGAAGGATGGGGGTCCGTAACACGGGACACGGAGCGAGCAGGGCTGGGAAACGGTCGGGAAGTCGCCACCCATGGTCCAGGGGTTCCTGGGTATCAGGGGGAGAGAAGGCACCATGTGAGGCACGTGGGCAAGTCCCCAGGGGACACCTCCGCACTGATGTTGTTCAAATCCTCCTGTGAGTGGGGACTTCCCTCTCTGCCCAGTGAAAGCCTGATCAGTGTCAGCTGTCACCCTGACACAGCCAGACATGTACCCAAGAAAGCTTCCCATAGCACCCCCAGGACAACTGTACAGCCAGATGGCACCCTGGACACCTAGCAAGGAGGTGGAGAGGGACTCCCCCTGCTCCACCTGGAAGAATAAACCCAGCAAGGTGGGGGTGGGGAGGGTCAAGTACATACCATGAGGTCAAGTTTAAAAAGTAGACGCCACATGGTACATTCACCAGGAGTACAACCATGTGAAAGTCAGAGGCACAGGAAAGTAGTAGGGACACCCAACTGGAAAGCACAGGTAGTAGAACTCTGAATTGTTAATATTTTTATTTTCTTCTCTGTAACAATGTCTTTTCAAAATTCCTAAAAATTCCTAAGTTTACGGCCCTTTGCTCCTTCTGCCCCGCCCCCCGGGACGCAGGGCTCTATTCTGCATTATGGAGAAAGCATGCTTTGCCCACTTGCCCCAGACGTAAATCATTACCACTTAGGAACTGGCCAGCAATGCCCCTTGCAGGCCCCTTGCAGGATTCTAATGATAAACCAAAACCGAAAAACTCTTTCTTCCCATAAACACAACCATATCATTATTCACAGAATTCACTTTTATCCTGGTATCAAAAAGTACACTAAAGGGCTGGGGATGTGGCTCAAGCGGTAGCACGCTCGCCTGGCATGCGTGCGGTGCTGGGTTCGATCCTCAGCACCACATAAAATAAAGATGCTGTGTCTGCCGAAAACTAAAAAATAAATATTAAAAAAAATTCTCGCTCTCTCTCTAAAAATAATAATAATAAGTACACTAAAAATTTATCACTAAACTAACTGTATTATATTTTTCCCCTCTTCAATTTCTTTGCTAAATATCTCACTGTCCCGGAGACTTCTGCTTCTTATTCTCTTGGTGTCCACTGTGTCCTCGGCCTTCTGTGGGTTCCGGCACATGCCGTGGCACCTCGAGGGACCCTCTGCTCAGGCTCTCTGCAGTCCAGGCTGCACGCCGGCTTTCCCGACCTCAGACCCCTGAAGTCTGAATGTGCGGTTGCTCCTTTCTCTTCCTGGTTCCTTGTGGGGATGATTCTGTCTTCCGGATCCCAAGCACGTCCCTCGGGAAGACCAGGCTTGACTTCCCCACCACAGTAGGAAAATCTGCTCCCATCCCACCCACCAGCCCCTTGCCCTGGAGCGTGCACCCCCTCCTCCACAGACGGCAAGCCCCCCTAGGGAATTCCACCCCTGGGGACAATTCCCAGACAATTCCAATTGTCCCAACCACAGTCCCTTTGAATCATTTGGGTCTTGAGCTCTGGTGACTACTTCTGCAATGCGGCTGTGATGTCATTTCCCTATGACTGGATCTGTCAGCTTTTTGCTCCTGCGGTTGTCATTTTGACATATGGCTACTTAGTTTAAAAATGAAGAATTCAGCTGGGCTCGGTGGTGCCCACCAGTCATCCCAGCCACTGGGGAGGCTGAGGCAGGAGGATGGAGGATTCAAAGCCAGCCTCAGCAATGTAGCAAGGTCCTAGCAACTCAGTGAGACCCTGTCTCTAAATAAAAATATAGAAAAGGGCTGGGGATGTGGCTCAGTGGTTAAGAGCTCCTGGGTTCAATCCCTAATAATAATAATAATAAAGAATTCAGCCCACTCCTCTGAACTGGGCCTCCGCTGCCAGAGATAAAATGGAAAGAGAGGTCGCTGCCATGAATGACATAGTTGTCAAGGATGAGATGAAAAGAATGCGCAATACACTGGAGCCATTGGTGTCGAGTGGGACTATTTTGATCCTCAGCAAAGAGCAGGTGGAGAAGCTGGAGGAGCACTTCCTGAAGGACCCCTTTCCATCCCACAGTACCCTGGTGGCCCTGGACTCCCGCCTCGGCCTAGAGGAGAAACAAGTGGGACACGTGCAGGATTGGTTTAGTGTGGAACGTAAGATAAAGCATAAACGAGGCTATCATCTGTATGCACGAGGCTATCATCCATATGCAGGACACTTGTGTCGGCCCTCACACTCATCCTGTGCCCACTCATCCTGGGCAGGCCCATCCTGGTCCAAATTCTGTTGTATATGCCCATCCTGCCAAGATAACCACTCTCCCAGCTCCAGAAGACCCAGAAGGTTCTCTATTCGGGTCCAGGCCTGTGGGAACCTCCGGGGTGGTTCCCAGCAGAGTTCCTGGCCCATGAGGGGAGAGGAAAGGAACTAGAAGCCTCCTTGAAGAGACTCTCCACTGCAGAGCCTGAGGAAGGTGACCTTGAAGACACAGACAAATCAGGTCCAGGAGATTTCTGAGTGGATGGGGGTTCTGCACCTGCCCCATTCCACAGGTCCCACAGGTCCTGTCTCTGGCTACCATTCGTCACCTGTCATTTGAGTCACCTGGGAGTGTCTGGGTCTCCAGTCTGAGTGGAATGGGTGTTCCTGGGTGCACTTCCTTCCCTTGATGTTGCCCCGCCCCTGGCCAATGTTATCACTATCTTTCCTCGTTTATGGGGGTCTTGGTCTGCAGCCCAGTGCAGCGGTTGCCTGCATCTCCAGGAATGAAGGACCTCTGCTCTCCCACAAGGATTTCCCCTCAGTCTCTACTGAGCCACACCCACATCAGATCCCCACCCCCAGCTGCGCCTTTTAGAGTCCATATCCAATCCATTTCCATCATTTTGAAATAGTTTGGAGCTTTGTCTTAATTTAGGTATTTTTTCCCTCTTATTTCCTTTTGGTCTTTGCTTTGTTACTTGTTTGAGGTTATTTTTCTGCTGATTTTCCTCAATTTTCAATAAAGTTTCTTTTGCTTCAGTGGAAAAAAAAAAAAAAAAAGAATTCGGTGCCAGGCAGTGACACACACCTGTTATCCCAGCAACTCCAGAGGCTAAGGCAGGAGAATTACAAGTTCCAGGCTGGCCTGGGCAGTTTAGTGAGACCTTGTCACAAAATAAAAAATAAAAAGGGCCAGGGATGTAGCGCAGTGGTAAGGTGCCTCTAAGTCCAATCCCCAGCATCAGGAGGCAAGGATTCAAGTTGTACCTTACAAGGAAAACAACCTTCCTCTGCCCCGCCCCCAGGCCCACTCCCCAGAATGTCACCTTTAACAAGTTTACCTGCTACTTCTTATCCCAGACCTAACCTTAGTCACTTCAGCCCAATGCTGAATGAGTCCTGGGTGGCTGCTCTGAGGGACACCAGCATGTGGCTTTCTCCCTTGTAAGGAGGTGATAGGTGCTTGGCTCCCAGCTGTCCACACCCTTGAGCCTTGAGGGATCTGGTAATAGAAAAGCATCTCTATCCTCTCAACAAACTCAAAACTACCTAATAAGTATTTGCTATGTTATTATTACTTTACTATATTAATAAAACTCGTTATAATTATCATCTACTATAATGCTGTACTAAGTATTGTAAATGTATCACTTCCTTTCGTTCTCACACCTCTAACAGGAAGGTAATTTGCATCTCCGTTCCCTCCACTCCCACCCGTTCCACTCCCACCCCTGTACTGGGGATTGAACCCCACCAAGCGCGATCTCCCACTGAGCCACACATCCCCGGTTCTTTTTATTTTTTATTTTGAAACACAGTCTGGCTAAGTGGCAGAGGCTGGCCTTGAACTTACAACTGTCCACCACACCTAGCAGCATCTCCGTTTAAGAGGACAGAACGGAGGCTCAGAGGGGTACAATTAGCTTGCGCATGCTCAGGCCTCCAGTGAGGGCACAGTGTGTGGGGGCGTCTGCAGTCCTGGGGTGAACAGATGCTGCAAGTGCTGTGGTCGAGCTATGACCCAAGGACCACGCACACAGGGAGCTGGGCTCCAGAGCCCTGTCACACACTGGACAGCTGGGTATTCCGGTGTGGCCATAGGTAAAGAACACCCCCGTCCCCTTCTCTGCTCAGGGAGAAAGATGGGGATTGGGAAGATTTGGAGCTCGCACCAAATACTCCATTGGTTCAAGGAGAACTATACAGAGCTGCCAGGTAGAGTGGCTCATGCCTGAAGTCCTAGCAATTTGGGAGACTGTGGCAGGAGGATCACAAGTTCAAGTTGAGCCTGGGAAACTTAGAGAGACCCTATCTCAAAATTTAAAAAGGGCTGGGAATGTAGCTCAGTGATACAGTGCCCCTGGGCTCAATCCCTAGCACTGGGGGGCTATACAACTCTAACAGAGTGACCCTTGTAAAGAATCTCTGAGGGCCGGACGCGGTGGCGCACGCCTGTAATCCCAGCAGCTCAGGAGGCTGAGGCAGAGGATCACAAGTTCAAAGCCAACCCCAGCAAAAAGCAAGGCACTAAGTAACTCAGTGAGACCCTGTCTCTAAATAAAAAATAAAAAATAGGGCTGGGGATGTGGCTCAGTGGTCGAGTGCCCCTGGGTTCAATCCCTGATACAAAAAGCAAAAAAAAAAAAAAAAAAAAAAAT
>NW_026000079.1:3965343-3973878 GCF_001458135.2 Marmota marmota marmota | reverse complement strand
AAAAAAAAAAAAAAAAAAAAAAAAAAAAAAAAATGAAGAAGAAAGAGAAGGAGAAGAAAAAGAAGAATCTCTGAGGGAATTAAGGCCATGAGAATGTCAGAATTGCTACTCCACAAGTGTTTTCGTTAGCTTTTCACCACTGTGACCAAAAAGACTTGAGAAGAACAATTTTAGAGGAGGAAAAGTTTATTTGCTATTCATCATTTTAGAACTCTCTTTCCATAGATGGATGACTCTTGGCTCTAGGCCTGAGTGAGGTGGAACGCGGAGGTGGAGGGGTGAGGAGGAGGAAAGCAGCCCCGGAAATAAAGAGCTTCACTCAGCAGAGACAAAAGGTAAACCCCAAAGGCACACCCCGTGACCACCTCCTCCAGCCACACCCTACCTGCCCTCAGTCACCACCCAGTGAATCCAGTCAGTGGACTCAGAGGCTGATTCCATTAACCCCATGGTTTCACCTCTGAACTTTCTTGCATTATCTCACAAATGAACTTGTGGGGAACGTCTCCTACCTAAACTCCGACAACAAGGAAGAGGGTCAGTGACGTTAAAAGTGCCGTAATTTGCTTTCTATTATAAGAAAGGCCGTCCACTCCTGGGTATCTGTCTCCAAGAGAACTGAAAACATCTGCCTGCACAAAACCTGTGTGAATGTTTAGTGTAGTCTTATCCATAAGAGCCAAAATGTAGGGGGAATCCAGCTGACGAATGGGTAAGTACATGTGAAGCCCTGTTATTCAACCACAGGAAGAATTAAGGGCCCTCACGCTCCACAGGACAGACGAACCTTGAGCACACTGTGCTGAGTGGAAGAAGTCCATCACAGAAGGCCACATACCGCTGACTTCATTGACATGCAATGTCCAGAAACGGTCCTGGCTTACAAGTGTCTTCATCAACAGCATCATGAAATATAATCTTTGATATTTTTCTCTGGGGGAAGGGCGCAGAGGCTAAGATGCCTAGGGACATGGGAGTCATAGGGCCCCTGCTGCCTGGTCATCGGTATCAGGAACCCAGCGGGAGCCTTAAGGGGCTGCACTCTTCCTGCCAGGCACCCTGGTCTAGGACCTTGGCCCCACCCTTCAGAGCTGGCGAGCCAGGACGGGAAAGCTCCAGGAACATTCTAGAAAGCCAAGGGACTATGGATAGGACCTCCTCACTGTGAGTGAGATGGAGTGGCCCAAGGGAGGAGCTTGGTCAGGCAGAATTGGAGCCCCGGAGAACTGGGGGAGGAAGTGGGAAAAGAGGCACCCTCCCCGGGAGCCTGCGCACCCCGCACCCCGCCCTCCCGTCTGAAAGCCCTGAACTGAGCTTCTTGTGTAGCAAGAGTGGAAAGCAGATGCCCCAGGGGACTCTCCACCTTCAGCCTTTGGGACAGAGGGCGGGGCTGGCCTTCCTCAGACTGTGGGAGGTCACAGACAAGGAAGTTGGGCATTCGGGAAATAGGAGATGGGTCTCCTTGGACATGCCCCTGAGCAATGGGCAGGGTCCTAGGCTCCTCTTTGTTCCCACACACTTCACCTACCACGCCAGGGAGAGCACACACTAAGCCCAAGTTCAAAGTCCCTGCCCCCACTCTGCGAAGGGGGGGTTGGAGCAAGACCCCTTCCCTCCCCCGCCCCTCTTCAGGGCCCACTGAGTCTGCTCCTACACTAGGTCTCCAAGTGAAGGTCCAGGAGAATTGGAGCACTATGCGCAGGAGTGCCACATTGGGCCGCCTGGCCACCAGGAGCCAAGAATATGCCACCCCAGTCTCCCTCCTTGGCTCCGTCCTACCTCCCAGGACTCCACCCTGTTGTCCTTTGTCCAGCAAAACCTCCATGTGCATCTTTGAGCACCTGCCTACCTCCCCCGCCACCTCCTCCACTCCAGACCCTCAGTACCTCTGTTGGGAAAAGTATAAACGGCAGCCATACCCCAGAGAAAAAACCCCAACATGGCGCCCAATGTGGGGCTGAGAGCGGGTCAGTGGATCTGAGAATGAGGAAGGAGTGATGTAAAAGAACAGGATTTTCCCTAGCAAGGAAAACTTGAGCAGCAGAACAGGTAGAGCAGAGGGGAGGACGGGAGTGAATATCCCAAAAAGCCTGTAAGGGACAATTCCTAGTAACCTGTTTTCAGTGATGACAAAGCAACTTTAGAGGCCACTTTCACCAGCTCTCTGATAGGGGTCCAAGGGCTCGCCTCAGCTGGTTTGAGCTTGGGGTTAGCTGGTAAGAGGACCTGGTGGGACCCGGTGTGGGCACTGACAGGAGAAGAGAGGAGTGAGTGGGTGGAAGGACTCCTTCAGTACCTGCTACCTCAGAAAAGAGGCAATGTTTTGAGGAAAGACGGTTGTTTAGGTTTTGGATCTAGTGAGTGGAGAGGAGAAGTCAGGTTGTTCAGGTGGGGGAGACAGTGGAGGGGCTGGGGCAGAAGGTTGAGGGTGAGGACCTATTTGAGCCGGGCGATAGGGTGGAGATTCATCAGGAGGGTCAAAAGTAGTGGATGAGTCCGGAGGAGGAGGAGATTGGGGATCAGTGGTTGTGGGTGTTGGTTTGCAAGCTGGAAGAATTTGCAGAGGTCTGCAAAAGGTGCAGAGAGCACAAGCAAGAAGAAAGCTTTGATAGAGCAGCTTTTTACCCATTTTTTCGAATGCTCACAGTAACTGTAGAGATCCCTTAGAATGGAGGGATCCAGGAACCCAAAAGGAGGGCCATCTGCTTTGGTGGTCTAAGGGATAAGTGGGCCAGGCCTGGGTGCTATATTCGATCAATTTTGGGGTTTGATGTCTGGTGTCAAGGAGAGGGTTTTGAGGTTATCCAAGAGGCATTGTAGGGGAGAGTCGACGGCAGAGAGGACACATTACCCATGTCGCAAAGTAGTATAAGGAGGAGGGAAGGGGATGCAAACTTGGTATAGAGGAGAAGGAAGGAGACGCAACCGTAGTATAAGAGAGAAGGAAGAAACTGATTTATTGGCAAAAGGGGCATCCCCGCTAGAGCCAAAAATCAGGAGTGCCTTAGTGGCAGGTTCGAGCTGCAGAGATTGGTCGTCACCGAATCCTGACAGTCGAAGCTCTCGTCCTGGACGGAGCTGGAGCCGTGGGAGACCTTGGCCAAGGCTTTTCTTTTCGGGACCCCTCCTGGAGAGGCCGGAGACTCGCAGGGCCGGAAAGAGGGGAAAGAGAGAGACAGGGGAAGAGGGAGGAAGGGGAGGGTAAGGTTCTCTCTAGCAGCCGAGTCTTGAAGGTGTGAGGACTAGGATTTTAGGAGAGCCACAGAGATGATGAAGGTCTGGGTGGACTGTGATGTTCAGTTCTCTGTTATGTGTCCCTGGAGGTTACACAGTCCTTTGAGGGAGACCTACAAAGCCTATGCTGGTAACTAACAGCTGGGAAGGGAAGGGAATAATTTTGAACCCAGGAGTCTATTCTGCCCTAGGAAGGAGTCCCTGAGGGCCACCATAGCCTTAAAGGCTGTGGTGGGGTGTTTTCCTCCCCGCAGGTGGGCAAAGAGGTTTGCCGGACAATCAACGGCCAAATCTTCCTGACACCACCATTGGGTTTAGGACTCCAGGAAGGGGAAACTCACCAATCGAAGGCTGGTGGTGGATGGAGTTCTGGCAGTCGAGAAAATGGGTTCAGGCCTGGGTTCAGGCCATCCGGTGAGTGGCACTTCCGAAGGAAGAGGGACCCAAAAGTGGGTTTTAACCCTCTCCCGGGTTTCGGCACCAATGAAAGGAAAGTGACCACGACACTCGGAGCAACCAAAAGATCTTTATTGCAGCAGTGCAACAAAGAGAAAGGAAAGAAGGAAAGAGAGAGAGAGAAAAGAGAAGAGATGAACAGGGAGAGAGCAAGAGCAAGAGAGCGCGCGTAAGAAAGATAAAGAGCAAGAGAGAGAGAGCAAGAGAGAGAGAGCAAGAGAGAGAGAGCAAGAGAGAGGGGGGCCTGGCAGGAGGGAGTTTTTATAGCCCAAATCTAATGGGGCCTCTGGGTCTGCAAGCTGCCTTGTTGGCCCAAGGGGGGGTTAAGTGTTCAGTCTTAAGCAGGGTTGAATGTTCAGACTTGAGGCAAACAGGTGATAAAGGACCAGATAGAGGGGGGTTTGAGTGCGTGGGCTATCTTGCAGCCAACATCTGCTCAGCCTGCCCTGCACCCAACAACCTCAACATCGGCTTCCGACTCTGTCCAGTCCAGCACCTCCCCGGCCTCCAAATCTCTTGATGTCCATCAAGGCCCCTCCTGTTCAAACCTTCCCTAACCACCCACACCCAGGGCTTAGAGGTGGGGGCTTTCAAACATGCGTCTGTCCCTAGGACCCTTCCTTAAAGTAAGACTCTGGAGAAGCCTGATGAGAAATATTTAACGGAATGTCTAGTTTCTCCTGTGGAAGTTTTCTTTCATACAGTTTGTCATTGCAGGACTAGTTCTGCCTCGAGGGGGGACCTGCCCTGCAGCAGCACCCCACAGCCCTGGTCAAACCCGTCAGGACAACGTCTGTAGGAGAGGACACACTTCCCCCATCTGAGTCAGAACGGACATCTTTTGTCTTCTGGAGGAAAACAGTCCTTGGGGGTAGGATAAGATCTCTGCTTGACAGAAAGCCAGTTCCAGCGCTCTGAGCCTGAAACGGTAAGTACACAGGTCCCTCTCCTCTGGACTGTGTGGCCCCAGCCACCTCCTAGGTTCAAGGTTTCTTTCCCTTCTGGCAGATTTAAGGGAAGACTGTACCCTTGAGTCCTTCCGCCCCTTACATCCCTAGAACCGTGGATGTATCACTTCCTAATTTCTACCCATGCATCTCATTAGTGTCATGATAGTTTAAGAATCCTAAATCTAAGCAGATGTTTTCAAAAGGAGACCAATTTTTAAAGTACTTAGTGGCATACACACGAGCTTTGCACGGCTGAGCTAAATAAGCACGTGACCATTTCTCATACACAAACCTCCACATCCGTGAAAAATAGGATCTGTTTTTGAGAGATGTGAAGCTAGTTTATTTGTGATAAAAATCATATGATTTTCCCATCCATTGCACATACCTACATGCTATGTCAGGTGGCAACGGCACAGCAGTCCCTACGCGCCTCTGTAAGGAACAAGATGCTCTCTGTTTATGTAACATTAGGTGCACATTCTGCAGAAACATTCCCACCACCTGCAGGGGGCTGTACCTTTCACAGCTCTGTCAGACCTTTACGTGCACAGTTAAAAAAAAAAAGAAGAAGAAGAAGAAGAAGAAAAGAAAAGAAAAGAAAAAGAAAAATGCAGGGCTCTGACTGCGACTGCAATACCGTAAGGGGCCATGAGACACTCTTTGAACCATACCCCATGGCAGGGAGGCTTCTGAGCCATCTCTGAAGACCCACTCCTGCTCTTGTAGTTCCAATTACACTGGCCAAAACTTTTTAAAATGATACTGCCTAAGGCTATCAGAGATGCCGGAAAGGCTGTCTCACTTCTATTGGGAAGTGTGAAGTGTTATTGATGTTCTGGAAAGTAATACAGCAATAGGAATTTATATTAAATATGCATACGCCCTACACCCAGCAGTTTCACTTCTGGGAGTCTGTGCCATTAAAAAAAAAAAAGCATCCATTTAAGGATGTATATAAAGATATTTACTCTGCACAGTGGTGCTCACCTGTAATCTCAGTGGCTCTGGAGGCTGAGGCACAAAGATTGCAAGTTCAAAGCCAGCTTCAGCAATTAGTGAGACCCTAAGCAACTCAGCAAGACCCTGTCTATAAATAAAATATAAAAAGGGCTGGGGATGATGTGGCCCAGTGGTGAAGCACCTCTGGGTTCAATCCCTGGTTCCAAAAAAAAAAAAAAAAAAGTATTTCATTGTGAGAAATAGGCATATAAATAATAAGCGTTCAGTTGACAAGTTAGGAAGGAAAGCATGTAGAATGCTGTCCAGAGCCCAATTAACTTCTCCTTCACAGTCCCAAGGTGCACCTCCACCAGAATACCCACACCCCCTCCTCCCTGTCAGGCTGGACAGTTCTACTCTTCATCCTAACCACAGTTACACCATATCACCGATTTTTTTAAAGGTATCATAAACCACCAGGTGCTACAATGCACACCTGTAATCCCAGCCACTCAGGAGGCTGAGGTAAGAGGAGCAGGAGTTTTAAGGCCAGCCTGGACAACTCAGAGAGACCCTGTCTCACAATAAGAAATAAAAAGGGCTGGAGACATTTCATTGATGCAACGCCCCTGGGCTTTTCAAAATGTGGGTTTTAAAAATGAAATTCTGAAGCAGAGCATGGTGGCACACACCTGTCAATGGGTAAAAGTAAGTATCCTAGCCAGAAACGAGGAAGAGGTTCCCAGGCCCTGGTCACTGGCATCCCCCTGAGTCCCCTAGCTACATAACATCCCTGAGCCTGCTAATTCAGGTGTCACCTTTGTGCAAATGTAGAAAAGGTGCCTCATCCTCCGGATGTGTGCAGCCAGGCACCAAGGTGGTGGTTCAAAAAGTGCAGCACACACTGAATTTCAGCCTGCACTGACTCCCTGTCAGGGATTTTTTGTGCAGAGCACTCTTGTATAACTGTTCTCAGCAGCCCTGCCTAGGATACCTCTGGGGACCCACCCACCGCCAACAGCCCACCCAGCACTGGTACCCCACACTTCTTCAGACTGGCAGCCTGGCTCCCGGATAAAGCAGTTGAGCCATGCGTTTTTTGTGAGATATCTTATTGCAGCTATAAAATCCATTAAAATTATGTTTCTAAGTAAACTGAAATGAGTTCCTCTTATGGCTGTGGGCCGAGAATTCCCTTGAGTCAGACAGGGTATCTCGTCCTTCCCAGCGTCTCCAGCAATGAGGATGGTTTCTGGCACACAGAGGCACTTCCTGAGCATAAATGTGTTGAATAAAAGAACAAATGATAGCTATTATGGTTTGGATCTGGAATGTCCCCCAGAAGCTCATGTGTTGAAGGCTAGGTCTCCAAGGCAGCAGTGCCCAGAGTTGATTAGATCATGAGGACTTTGATCTCATGGATGGATTAATGTACTGATAGCTGATGGACTAATGGGAAGTGGTGGAAACTAGGCAGGTAGGGCATGGTTGGGGGAAGTATGTCACTGGGAGTGTGTCCTTGGGGACTCTTGTTTCTGACCCATTCCTCCCTCCCTCTCCTCCCCCCTAACTCCCTCCAGGCTACCATGAACTGAGCGTTTTAATATGCCCCACCTTTCTGCCATGAGTTCCACCTCACCTGAGGCCCAAAGCCGACTGTGAACTAAAAGTTCTGGAACTAGAACCTCGTGGCACAACGGTAGCACGTTTGACTCCAGATCCAAAGTTCTGAAACTATGAGCCAAAATAAATCTTTACTCCTCCAAGTTGTTTGGGTCAGATATTCTGGTCTCAATGAAGAAAAGATGACTAACGAAAATGGCAGAATAAGTACCTTGGTCAGCCAGAAACATCTAAAACTGTTACTTAAAGTATAAACATTTTTATTATGTAGAAATGTAAATTTATTTATTTATTTATTTTCAGTACGAAGAATTGAGCCCAAGGGCACCCTACCACTGAGCTACATCCTCAGCCCTTGTTTTTTATTTTTCATTTTTTGATTTTTGAGTCTCACCAAGTTGCCCAAGCCGACCTTGAACCTCCCAGTTCTCCTGCCTCAGCCTCCCAGATAGAGTGACTGGGATTAAAGACGTGCACCACCACACCTGGCTGAAAGTCCTTATCAAAGTGCAACAGTAGGATATTTAGCAGGATATCTTAAGAGGTTAAATCTGAATAAAAACAGAAATTCAGAGAAATAAGAACAGCTTGGAAGCTGGGTTTTGCCTGAGGGCATTTGCCAGTACTCAAGATCTTTTCTACGGAGGGAGCCTATTGGGGAAGCCCTGTCTCCTCGACCCCTACATAAAGCTGAGCTTTTAAAAGCCTCACCTGTAGGGTAAGTGTGAGGTAGAGATAAACCTACACATCTAGAGACTCAGGAGAATTTGCCTTCTTTAAATCTGGGTACTGCGTTTGGGGGGGAGGGGACTCTCAATTAAACAAGCTAGTCATCCCTCAAGTGTGCCCCCAGAATCTGCTAAAACAAATTTAAATTTGCTATAAAGAAACCACCTTCAACTAAGAGGCCTCCAAAAATTTCCACCCACAAGGTTTCCAAAGACTGTGTTCACAGTCAAAAATCACAAAACAGGAGCGGGTGCTGGGTGGAGCAGGTGCTGGGTGGAGGTGCATGCCTGTAACCCCAGCAGCTCAGGACACTGAGACAGGAGGATCAGGAGATGGGAGGCCAGCCTGAGCAACATAGTGAGACCCCGCCTCAAAATAAAACACAACCTGGAGACATATCTCAGTGGTAGAGCTCCCCTGGGTTCAATCCCCGGCACAGGGGAAATTTTCTCACAGTTCCAGAAAGAGAAGAAAAGAGAGGAGAGGAAGGAAAAGAGAGTTAAGGGAACATTAGCAGACAAAGGGTGAGGACTTTCCAGACAGAGGAAAAACATCATGGGGGGGGGGGCTGCGGGAGGTGGCGGGGGGGGGGGGGACGGGG
>NW_026000079.1:3953773-3964099 GCF_001458135.2 Marmota marmota marmota | reverse complement strand
CCCTAACACGGCCTTGACCCCCTCCTGCGACGGGGCCCCAAGGAAAAACCTCACCCGCGGCCCCCCCCCCCCCGCCCCTCCCGCGACTCTCCCCCAGGGGCCCTGCTCTCTGCCCGCAAGAGGGCGCTGTCTCCAAATTGTCTGCCCCTGGGCGGCGGCGGGGAATGGGGCGAGTACTTTTCCATGGAACTGAATAGCGCCGAGATGTGGACCTTCCTGATAACCCCGCAGGGTGGCGAAGGGGAGGCAACCCTGGGAGGAAGGGTTCCAAAAAGGTGCGGCTCTCAGCGGCTTGCCGATCCCCGACCAGTGGGCTTAATTCCACAAAGTTGCACAGGGAAGAGGGGAGGGGAGTAAGAAGGAAGTGGTCTCCATCTGAGGTTGAGATATTTTTTCCCCAGGATATAGGGAGAAACTTGCCCTGTTTGGACAAGGCCTAGAGGCAAGGAATGTCGAGTAAAAAGCCTCTTAATCTCCCCGACCCCACCCTCCTGCCTGAAAACACTGATGCAGACATTAGACAATAAGTCAATTAGTCATCTTCTCTGAAGAGGGCTGAGGACTTGGGTTGGCTCCAGTGGGATGGCTGGTGATTCATTCAAATGAAACTTCAGGGATCGGCTGGGTCAATATTAACAGAAGCTGCGTTTGGCCCATCCCAGGGACCCCTATTGTGCCCCATGTGTGAGCACCTCATGATTCACAAGTTCATGGGGCTGCCAGCTCCTCAGGCCACGACCCCCAACATAAAGGACCCCATCTCTGAACGCAGGGAGAGAGAATTCTAGTGGGCTTCTCCAAGGGCTGGTGATGGGGCTCAGTGGTGGAGCACTTACCTGGATGCTTGAGGCCCTGGGTTTGACGCCCAACACCATGAAAATATAAAAATAAAAAAAAATGTGCCTCTCTACCTGCAACTGGAGCATGAGTAGCTTCAATCAACTCTACAGTCTTTAGTGGTCTCAGAAACCACCTCAGACCCGGACTCATGCATCTCAGATGTGCCAGCTACGCCCCACCTCCCTATGGTGACAGAGTGGATTGGCCCCACCCCAGGGCCCATCCAGCACTTCCCCTGTCACCACACCCAGAGCAAAACATGTCTTCAGGGAGCTGTTAGGACGATCTCTGTCCCACTTCTAGGGACCCCAAGCTCCCTCACAGCCCAGACACCATTTCCTTTTCCAGTCTCACCCTAGGTCTCTACTGGAGATCATTTGATGGCTTCCCCAAGGGGGGGGGGCAACTTTTCTAATTCACATAAAGTCTCCTTATGAGCTCGCAGCAGCCTTACCAGGGCAGATGGCCAGTGAGTCAGTCCAGAGGTTAACAAGGAAGCAGACTTCCTGATGGCTGGTATAGCCAGACGAAAGAGGAATCAGAAATCATTGGAAAGCCATGACACAAGGATAGATTCAACAATAACAAAAAAAAAAATTTATTGTGCAATTACCCACCACTGGATTGGACTCAGACAAGCCCCCAGAGGGCATCTCCACCTTCCCAATTTATTTGTAGTCCTTGAGGGCATCATTGTAGATCAAAGCCAAGGCCCCTAGGAAGGTGACATACTCCTGGAAGTTCACCTCCTGGTCCTTGTTCCGGTCCAGGTCTTCCATCAGCCTTGAAATTTCAGCATCCTGCAGCTTCTAATGTGTTAGAATGGAAAGTGCAGACTCAAGGAGGAGCCCCTGGGTGCTCTCCCTTCCTCCCTCCCAGGCAGCTCTGCTCAGGGACATCCACCTTGGGTTCAGCTTGGCTTTACCTCTCTTCAGTCCCTGCTCCTCCCTTGAGGGACTGAACACCAGGACAAGACTATCCCCACCCCGGGAGGGAATGGATCTTCAGCTCAGGGAGGCCAGCGGCCCAGGGCCAGATGGCTGAGTGGGCAGAGGGGCCTGGGGAGGAGGCTACTCACGGCGCCGATGGAGAGCTCCTTCTGGATCAGTTCCTTGAGCTCCTTCTTGCTCAGGGTGCTCTTGTCACCCTCCCTGCCCGAGTACTTGTGGAAGATGGCCACGAGCAGACCAATGGCCTGATCCAGGGGGCACGCCATGACTGGGGGCTGGACCTAGAGCTGGTGACAGAAGGGCTGGTTAGTGTCACAGCACCAGGGACTTCTTGCTCACCACACACCCCCAGAGCTCTGTCCCCACGACCTGCCTGAACCACCCAGCCTCAGGCCACACACAGGTGGCATCAGGAGGCAGCACAGGAGAGGTAGGAGCAGACTGAGGCCAGGGGACAGCGCCCCAAGAGGCCACCGCGGGGGAACAGAGACGGTTCAGGGTTCTGAGGAGCAAACGGGCCGATGGCTTAGATCAGGCCAAGGACTCGTCTCCAGGATATCCAGAAAAAGGGAAGGGGATGGAGGCTGCCCTCACACCTCGCAGGGCCACACACTGCGACAATGACACACCCAGGACACACCCTCCCGCACCCCAGGAAAGCACACTCGGTGCCGCCCCCGGGGCTGCCTGGCACAGCCCGCCTCTCCCTGCTGTCCCTCTGGCCCCAGCACCGCGGACCCGCCAGTGAATCCCGGCCCCGACGGGGAGGCAGGGGGTGGCGAGCGGGGACGGCTGGCCCCGAGCGCGAGCCGGTCCTAGGAGGATCCCTGCGCTGTCCCGGCGAGAACTCACCACGATCGAGGCAGCGGAGCAAGATGGGAGCAGCGAGGGGACGGGCTGTGTCGCAGTCCCGCTGGCCTTATAGCGGCCGGCCGCATCCGGGAGGCCGGCTGGGGGACAGCCCACCGCCCCACCTCGCCCCGCCCCAACCCGCTCACACGGCACCGGGTCCCCTCGATGTCCACGCCCAGGGCTGTTCCGGGTAGGACGGGATTGAGAAAGCCTAGCAGCCGGACTAGGGTGTCTAGGGGAGACCACTGCAGGCCAGGTGACATCAGAGTTCCCCCTAGATTTTCATAGTTCACTTTGCCCTTCGTGGTCTATGACAGGGCATGGAGAGGGAGGTCCCGGGGAGGCGGTGGCCGCGGTCCTCCCTGCATCTTCCGCAGCCACCGGCCTGCCAGTGCTTGAATGTGGTCCTAAAGTAGCGACCGTGTGGGGAGAGGGAGAGGGAGGGAGGATCTCACAAGAGACTGGTGTCCCCCACCCCCTCAGGGTGATCAGGGTCAATTTTAGAGGAGGGAGAGGGTGCAGCCAGGGGTCGCAAGATGATTCAAAGACTCTAGATCACCCGTCCCCACCAACAACAAATTCCTCTCAATATCAACACTCCACCCCCCCGACCCCCACCCCCACCCCTGGAATTCCACTCCCACAACCGTCTCACGTTGAACTGCACACCCGCCTGAGCCAAGTCCTGCCCCCCCCCTCCCCCGCATTAGTTACTCACTCTTGAGTGAAAAGTTTTCCAGATCCTCTCTTGAGAAAAAAATCTAGAGGGGGGGGGAGGCAGAGGGAGAAGAAAGTACTGGTCCCCAGAGACAATTGGGGCAGGGGAAGAATGCTTCTGAGAGGGGATGCAGCAGAGGGAAAGGGCTGGAGCAGAGCCAGACTGCCCCAGGAGCTAGCCACAAGCCAGAACTGATTGTCATCACTGCCTTCTGAGCCACACCCAGCGCTCTGGCCTCTTCACTCTCAAAGTACTTTCTCTGTTAGTTTCCTCTGCTTTTCTGCAGCCTGCAGAGAGCATGCAAAAGCCTCCGTGTTTTTCAGGAGGGCAAAACTAAGCCAGGACAAGCTCCATGACAGCAAGTGGGGTGGGCGCTCAGGACCCTAACACCCAGAAACTGTCTCCACTCACTAACGGAGGACAGCTACGTGCCCTTTCCCACCCACACCAGAGGGGACAAGACACCTTCAAGAACAGCCTCCAGACACTTGAGGTGGAAAATCTTTATTGCCTCTGCTGGAAGAGTCTATCAGGAAGGAAGAGGAGGCTCAGGGGCCAAAGAGGGCTGTCAAAGGAGCTAGAGAGGTCAACAGCTGTGGCAAACAGAGAGGGCAGAGGGGAGCCCCCGTCACTGGTTGTCCTCCAGGAAGAAGTCATTGTAGGCCATGCACAGCGTGGTCAGGAACACCGAGTACTCCTTGAAGTCAATCTCCTGGTCGCTGTTTTTATCCAGGCTCTTCATCAGGTCGTCGATGCTGCTCTCCTTCATCTTCTGCAAGGGTCCAGGTGGAGGGACAGCTCAGAAACCCCTCCCCGTCCTGCTCCACTATGCAAGGCACCCTCAATGTGATCCCCAGCTAAGTCAGCACCCCTGTATGCATGCTGATCCCCAGAATCTCCCCCCGCCAGCCCACACCTGGCTCAGGGCCTGGCCCCCAGTAGGGATCAGTGACCTGACTCCTGACTCCAAATAAATTACAATAGGAAAGTTAGCCTAGTCTCTCCCTCCTCCACACCTTCCCCTGTTAGAGAAGTGATGACCTAAGGCTGGGGATGTGGTTTAGTGGTAAAGCTCTTGCCTAACATGTTTGAGGGCCTAGGTTTGATCCCCAGGATTGCAAAAAATAAAAGCAAAGGACTAGCCAGACATGGTGGCACAAGCCTGTAATCCCAGCTACCTAGACTCTGAGACAAGAGGATCACAAGTTTGAGGCTAGCCTGGGCAACCTAGCAAGACCACGTCTTAAAATAAAAAGGGGCTGGGAATGTAGCTCAGTCATATAGCACCCCATGTTCAATCCCTGCTAATGCAAAAATCGTGATCGTCCTCCACATGCTAATACCTAATAAAAAACAGCTTAAGGATCATGTGACACTGAGCATCATCTAAATCTCAGACTTATTCTGTCCTGTTTGTTTGTTTGTTTTGTTTGTTTTTGCCGTGCTGGGGATTGAACCTACGTGGGCTGTTCCACTGAGTGGCTGTTCCACTTTTTATTTTCAGACAGGACCTCACTGGGTTGTGCAGGTTGGCCTCCAACTCGGGATCCTCCTGCCTCAGACTCCTGAGTTGCTGGGATTCCAGGTGCACCCCTGGCAGTAGTCTGTCTCCATGAGAACAGTACATGGAAGCTGAGAAGCCATTCTGTGCCTTCCCCGTGGGAGAGCTGGACTGAAGCTCAGCCTAGCATTGGGTTGTGCTGTCTGTCTGGTCCCCTGTCCTCTCACCCTGCTTCCACCAGCAGGGTGGAGACAGAGCCCTCGGGATGGACCAGGAGGGAACCACAAACAGGCAGATGCTGCCTTCCCCCGTCTTTGCCCTCAGCTCCAGACCTTCCTAGGATCCAGGATGCCGGCACATGTGGAGATGGAAACTACCTCTTTGCAACAGGGTCCTGGTTCTTCTCTGGGCTCCTGTGATAGCTAGGCCCTCCCCTGGGACTCTGTCCCCCAGTAACTAACCCCTGATGAGCTGGTAGCCCCTGCCTCTGCCCTCATCAACTCCAGAACGGTGAGATCCAGGCAGGAAGGGCTGAGAGCAGACTGGGGACACCGTCCCTGCTGCCTCTTCTGCCCATGGGGGCACCGCTCTATGGAACTTCTCTCTGGGGCCCTCCAGAGTTCAGGATGTGACAGAAGGATGTGTCTCCTTCCTACCCTGTGTTCCCCAGCCTCCAGGCCAAATTGTAAAGGAAAAGGGGAGGGTAATGCACAGGACTGCCCTGGAACTGCAGCTCAGCCTCTCTCTGGACAAATTCCATGTAAGTTTCTAAGGCTTGATGTTTTTATTCCTCCCCTGCGTGGTACTGGGGGTCAAACCCCAGGGATGCCCGACCACCAAATTACATCCCCAGCCCTTTTTATTCTTTATTTTGAGACAGGGTCTCACTGAGTTGCCCAAGTTGGTCTTGAACTTGTGGTCTTCCTGCCTCGACCTCCGAAATCTCTGGGATTACTGACATTGTGCCACCGCAACCAGCCTGAGCCTTGATTTTTTTAACTGTAAAGATAAGATGATGTCTACTCACTCGTGGGCCTTCCCCTCTGTCAGTCACCTCCCTTCTACCTTCTCCATCTGATAATAATCAGCTCTGTCTCCTTCCTACCCTGGGTTCACAAATTAACCCTTAATCTGCAGGTCAGCAGCATCTGAGAGCCATGGCTCTGCCAGGCACAGCACACAGAATCAGGCAGGGTCCCCCCTTGACCTAGATACCTGGCACTTTCACCCTGAAGGATTCCTAGCACAGGCTCTGCCACTTCTGTCACAGCCTGGCCCCACCATCAAGAAAGCATCCAGGGCTGGGGCTGGGGCTCAGTGGTGGAGCGCTTGCCTTGCATGCGTGAGGCACTGGGTTCCATCCCCAGCACCACATAAAAAGCTAAATAAACAAAATAAAGGTATTGTGTCCATCTACATCTAAAAATGTTTTAAAAAGAAAAGAAAAGGAAGTATCTGCCTCTGATTTTACAGCCCTGGCGCAGGCTTGCGGTGTAGCCCAGGCTCGGCCCTTCTCCTTCTCAGCAAGCCTGACGCATGCCCAGCACAGAGATCTAGAACTCTGTTAGCTTGAGAAGTCCACCCTCTTCCTTCTGTCTCTGGCCGTACCTTCCAGCCATCCCCACCCCTGGCTTAGACCCGAGTCCCCCAAGGGCAGATTTGTGACTTTGTTGGGGGGGGGGTGAGAAGAAATGGCCACCTACCTCCCCGAGACTCAGCTCCTTCTTGATCAACTCCTTTAGTCCCTTCCTGCTCAGGGTCGGCTTGCTGCCCTCTCTCCCCGAATATCTGTGGAATGTGGTGACCATAGTGGTCAGGGCCTTCTCAAGTGGAGTCTCCATCACAGTGTGCAGCTCTAGAGTGGAGAGAGGAGGAGTCATAGGGCTCAGGAAGCCAGACCCCTGTCCACCATCATCACTCGCCCACCCAGAGCCCCCCCCTCAAAGGATTGGGGACTGGAACCTATGATAAGACCCAAATCCAGCAACCGAAGGACATTACAGTGAGACTGGCCAGCCCCCAAAGGAACTGCAGACTCCTCCACTAGGGAGATGTTGACAAAGGGGGCTAGGGGCAGAAAGAGGACAGATGACCTCCCCAAAAGAGCTAGTCACAGATAGTAGAGCAGAGAAGGGGCCAAGGTGTCTTCTCTGCCCTGTCCAGCCTGAGCCCTGGTTTTACCTCCTCTCCTCCAGCACCTGAATCACCTGATATCAAGGAAGGTCTTGCTGTAAAGTAGGGGACAGGGCAACGGGTGTCCGAGGGTAGAAGGGGTTGGGGCTGAAAGCTCATAACAGGAAGCAGGAAAGAGGTGACTGGACTTGCCTGTCTGACCTCCAGGCTCAGGCCAGTGACTTGTACCCAGGAGGCATGGAGGCCAGAGGACTATTGACGTCTAACTCCAGGGTCTTTCTGAGACCTGGACCAGAGGTGGGGTTGGAATGGGGGCCTCAATGCTGTCAGCACAGCCACCCCTCCAAGGTAGCTAGAGCCTCTGCAGCTCAGACTCAAAACCACTTCCCCTCAGGGAAGGAGGAGGCCCTACCCAGGGAACTTGAGCAATGCAGGCCGACCTGGCCAGGAGGAGGAATGTCTGGCTCTTGCTTCCAGCCCAAAGCCCACCCGTCAGTCCTTGAGCTGGACACATCATTCATCTCCCACCTCCCCAAATCCTCATCTTTTCCCCCCTCTCCGGGAGGCTCAGCCAGGACATGATTGCAGTCACAATTCCCAGCACTCTGCCCTCTCCTCCCGGAGCACACACCCTCTTGCACAGCCGGGCCTTCCTTGAGGAGGTCTCCGTGGCTGGTCACCCTGCGACCTCGTCACCCAGCTCAGGCCAGCAGAGGTGAACAGAGAGATCAGAAGGAGGGACTCACCAAGGAGGGCACGAACCCGAGGAGTGCAAGCAGCAGCCCGCTGCCTCCCTCTCCGGTTCTCTGCCTTTATTCCCTGGCTCCCAGTGCCCAGGGGGTCAGGGAGAAAAGGCCAAGGAGGAGGGGTCAGGGACGCGAGGACACCCAGCAGAGCCTCCTGGGACTTGACTGGGGAGAAGCCCCTGCTGCACATTTGCCTTCCTTGTTTACAGGTGGGGGGCAGGGAGGGGGCACACATATCTACAGTTCCAGAAACGGCATTTTTCTAACCCAAAACCAGAACTCACCATCTGATAGAGCAATAGGCAGAAGAAGGGAAGTCGGGCTGTTTTGGAAACAGAAGCCTAGAAGGAAGGAGCCAAATAAAAGGTATCTCCCCAAGGCCGAGGGCAACGCTCCACATTGGAACCCGCCCTACCACCCTCTCCAAGAGCAGAGGAGACACCTGGAGATCCCTGACTGTCAGTGGAGGAGGTATTTCCTATAAGTCAGGATCATTAGCTAGCACGGAGCCAAAGATTTTGTTTGTTTTGTTTTCTTGTTTTTTGTACTGGAAATTGAACTTAGGGTGCTTCACCACTGAGCTACATCCCCAGTCTTTTTTATTTTGAGATTCTTGCTAAGTTGCCCAGGCTGGCCTCCAAATTGCAATCCTCCTACCTCAGCCTCCCAAGTTGCTGAGATTACAGGCATGTGCCATTGTTCCCAATAAGCCAAAA
Organism: Marmota marmota marmota; assembly: GCF_001458135.2. Taxonomy (NCBI): domain Eukaryota; kingdom Metazoa; phylum Chordata; class Mammalia; order Rodentia; family Sciuridae; genus Marmota; species Marmota marmota. Next base: position 3,955,643 of record NW_026000079.1, on the reverse strand, counting down.
GTTTTTAAAGGGCTCTTAAATGAATGATTTTTTTTTTTTTAACTTCACTAAGAAATTCTTCATGGGAAAGAATTGTTGGAGACGCTGGGCAAGGAGGACTGAGAATCAGGGATTGGGGAGCGGATCCAGGGAAAGGTTAGCACTGTGTGGTGACGTAGAGGCTGTGGCTAGGAGAAGGGGTCCAGGTTCAGGGTGCAGTCATGGATGGGGTGAATGTCAGGGAGGGTTACTCAGAGGATGCAATACCACCAGGCCAACTGATTGTAACAGAATGGGCGAGGGGCTCAGTACCCACCACTGCTACAGTCCTACCCTGGCCTGCCTGGATCTTCCTGCTGCCCCTACACCACCCCACCCCCGGCTGCAAGGCTAGTGAGGCAGCAGGGACTGGTTGCTCAGCAACTGGAGTTTCCAAAGTAGAAAATGATGCAGGAGGAGGCTCAGGGGAGGGCCTCCCAGGAAAGATGGCAGATTGACTCGGAGAGAGCAGGGGAGGAGGCGGTTTTTCCTGGACCAGCCTCTGTCGTCAAATTCCAGGGGAATATCTGAGTCACCTGCCACACTCCTCTGAGGCCGGAGAGAAAGGCCCAGAGTGATTAGAAGGGAAGCCTTAGAGGTCAAAAGGACCCAACCCTGCAGCCTCTGGGCTGGACTTCTATGCACCCCTTCCTTAAAGGTCCCCGTATCATCCAGAAATAGCTTTGAAATCTAACTTCAGTCTCACTCACTGTACCCCCAAGTCACTAGCCTTTAGCCTACCCTAAGGGAAAGCAAGAGCAGACCTCTTTGGGGGCAGGGGATCTCAATTTCATTCATCAGATCATCTGTCTGGGATTTTATCTCTAAAGCTATGGTCATTTCCCCATTATCTCCCTCACTCCTACCCCCTCACTATCCCTCCCTTGGCCCTTCTGAGGCCCCTTGTCCATCTGTGAAGGAGCCTGATAACAGATCCCCTCCCTGACACTCTGGGGGCAGATACAGTGGATTGGAGCACTACCATATTCTCATGCCACTGCTGACCGTCTCCCTCCACATGGCCCTCCCTGATCCAGCCCATTGACGGGAAAGGGACAGAAGTAATCCTTCCCTGTGGTTCAGAACCAATGAGCTAGAAGGGTAATAGAACAGGGCCAGGAGCCGGTCCCAGCCCACTCACCCCACAACTCCCTCCCTGTGACTCAGCCCTCTTGTCTTCCCTCCAGACCCCAACCAGGAGCAGATGTGACCTTCAATCCCAGCCTCAGTATGAAGTTGGAGGGTCGGGGGGGCTGGCTAAGATCCCACAGCTGGGGCTTCCCCAACCTCTGGTGGTCCGTCTCCCTGCCTCAGCTCTACCCAGCATTCACACACGCGCGCGCACACACCCCTCTGTCACCCCACATTCCCCCCCCAACGTCACTAAACTGCAGCTCAACTCCCAGTGCTCCCCTCGCCCACCCCACGCGACATATCCCTCGGCCTCGAGAGTCCCTCAGATCATCAGCCTTATAGCTTCCCAGTATTTTTTTATTGAACTTGCTCAGGGTTTTGCACCACGGCATGAACTCATCTGCCGACCTGGAAGACCTCTTTGGCAGACCTCGACCCCCAGCTGCATTGGAGGAACCCCTACTTCTTCCGGGGCTGCTTATCAGGGAAGCCTTCAAAGAATTCGTTGCACATCATGGCAATGCAGGACAGGAAGACGCAGTACTCCTGGAAGTCCACCTCGTTGTCCCTGTTGCTGTCCAAGTTGCTCATCAGCTTCTGGAATGCAGCTTCATCTGTCCTTTTCTGGAGGGAGAGAAGGCTACGGTAGAAAACAGAAGCCCAGGGAACAGAGCCAAGACTAGACCAGCTTTCCACCTCCAGACGTGGGGGGGGGGGG
>NW_026000079.1:3925456-3952355 GCF_001458135.2 Marmota marmota marmota | reverse complement strand
GAAGGCCCAGGGAACAGAGCCAGACTAGACCAGCTTTGGCCACCGTCCAGACGTGGGGGGGGGGGTCCTGGGGGAGGGATTCTGAGTATGTGTTGTAACTGGGAAATGAGGGGACCACATCTTCACCCAAGATTGTTCCAGTGATTCAATCAGATGATGGTCCTGAAAGCAACGTGTTTGCAGGAGAAGTCTGTAGGTGTGTGTGTCTCCATAATCATGCCTTCACAAATAGAACACCGTTCGTTGTCGGGTGGCAGGAGTCAGACAGTCCTGGTTCTAGATCACATTTTTTTTTTTTTTTTGTACTGGAGAATCCAGGGATGCTCTACCACTGAGATACATCCCCAGACCTCTCTCTTGTTTTAAATATTTTTTTTAGTTGTTGATGGACCTTTATTTAATTAATTTATTTATATGTGGTGCTGCTAGGAAAGCCCTCTACCACTGAGCCACCACCCCAGGCCCAGACCTCTTTATATTTTTAAGTCAGAGTCTCCCTAAGTTGCCCAGACTGGCCTCAAATTTGAGACCTTCCTGCCTCGACCTCCCAAATCATTGGGATTATAGGTGTGCACCAGTCTGGATTGCAACCTGTAAGTAACTACCTTGAGAAGTCACTTACCTCTTTGAGACTTAGTTTTCCCTTCAGTAAATTGTGCAAAGTGTGTGCAGAGTCTGACCTGTCAACTGCTGACTCACTGCCAACCCTCTCCCTGCTGGGGACCACTGAGGTAGCCGGATGTTGACTGTGTTTCTAGGCCCCCATTTACCCAGCTTAGTGACAGGTGCCAGCTGGAGCTAATGCAGGGCGCCACCCCTCCTCCTGGGGAATGCCCCACAGGAGCCCATACTCCCAAGCAGGACCCACTCACCCCCAGGAAGCTGGGCAGCTCCCGGGTCAGGAGATCCTTTAGCTCTGCCTTGTTGAGCTTGAACTTGTCACCCTCTTTGCCAGAGTACTTGTGGAAGGTGGACACCATCACATCCAGGGCCTTCTCCAGGGGGCAAGCCATGGCAGCAGTCGGGACCTGGGGGCAAACCTCAGCAATGTACCTAGACCCCCCACTCCACTCCCACTTCGAGGGGCACTTGGTGAGACTCTACTCCCACCCCCAAGGGACCCCGAAGAAGCGGGCTCAGCTCCTGGTGCAGAAGAGGTGCACAGTGGGGAACACGTGCTTTGGGCAGTGGCTCTGGAGATCCAGGCAGCAAGCCCCTGGGCCTCCCTCCAGCCTGGCCTCAACAACAGCGTTTTTTCCAGCCCTCTGCCAGCCACAAGTGCCCCGCCCCAGCTCATTCTTCTCCCTCCCAGCATGGGCGCGGCTGCTGGAGGCCTGCCCAGGGGCCTGCAGCGGAAAAAACCAGCTGCCTACTGCCTAGTGCCCAGCACCCAGCACAGGGACGGGCAGGAAGAGGTGGCAGAGGTGGGGGTGCAGGGGAGGGGACGGAGGCCGAGTTCTCTTGGGCTGGGCTGCGGGGTGCAGGCAGAAGCAAAAGCCCACAGGTGCCTTCGCTTTGCCTCCCACACCCGAGTGTGCACACAAGAGCTTGTGCAACCCAGAAGACACAAGCCGGCGGGCCAATCATGGGGCACACACACCAGACACACTGTGGCAGCAGCACATCCAAGCCCTGGCCCCTCAGAAGCTCTCTGAGAGCTCGAATCCAGCCACCTACACCTGTTTTCGTTTTTTCACTCTCTCACACACACTTGTGCACACACGTCCACGCGCGCGCACACCAGAGCCTCCACATCAGAATCTCACATCTGGATCCATTTAGTACATCTGCCCCCCCACACTCTCCCCTTCTCCTACCCCAGCCTCGGCCTCGGACACCCCTTGCCTGCGGGTCAGGCCACACAACTCACCAGACCAAGAGAGAGGAAATGCTGGGGAGAGCTGTGGGGAGAGCCCAGCAGTCTGACCTATTTATACCCAGCCAGGCCCTGCCCAGGCAGGGGATGGGGGAGAGCGGAAACTGCCCTCCTGCTGTGGTAAGTGCCACAGCCCCCTCCACCAGGGCGGGAGCCAAGCTTCCCCTCCCCGAGGCACAGATGGGCACGGGATACTGGCAGGGACCCCCAGAGGGTGGGTACCACCCAGTGTCCACAACTTAGCCTGAGTGTCAGGGGGTTGAAGACAGGGCAGTCTGTGCCGAGGTGTGGGGACAGGGAGGGAGTAGCCCACCAGATAGGAAAGGAGAAGCCATTCCCACCTCCCAGGAACTTGGGAGGGGAGCCCAGGCCAGTGTGGTGGGACGGCTTAGTAAGCTCTTCTTCCCTCCCCAACCATGATGGCGGTGGTGTAGTGTGGGGGAGCAGGTCCAGGAGGGGATGGGACACCCCAGGTATTTCCATGGGAACGCTCCTGGGGGAGGTGTGGTGGAGTGGTGGGTGGGAGTGAGCTGTGGGACCCAGGAACGGATGCAGTGTTCAGAGAAGGGGTCAGGAGGGGCCGTTAAAGATTGGGATGGGTGTCAGGAATAAAGAAGCCAGGTGGCAAGGGGAGCTAGTGGTGGGCAAGAAACGGGTTAACCTCTCAAGGTGCGGCAGGCAGGAGCTCAGGATTGAATAGGACCAGCAGTGGGCATTAAGGCCCCCAGGGGACTATGGTTTCAGGGGTGGGGTTTGTCTCAAAATACCCCCCTCCCATACAGAGAAGCTTCCCTGGCTGGGAGCAAACACCTCGGACACCCTAATCCTATTAGTGCTGCCCTCTGGGCTCCCACAGCCCCACCCCACCCCCTGGGCCCCACCCTCCTCCTGGGAACATCCGGTCATAAGGGTTCAGTTTCGCCCCCTGCACCCCCCCCACGACCCTCCCTTTTTGATAGCCCAAGACAGGGGGGCTTCTCCCTCAAAGACGAGGCAGAGGGACTCCCCAGGGTCCCCTGGATGGGAGTGACCCCCCCCCTCCTGCTGGACCATTGAGACCGGTGCATCTGCAGCCGTTGAAACTGCCCTCAGGGCCCGTGGGGAGCTCCAACTCCTGCCCTCAGCCTCCTTCCTCCAGTGGAAAAGTCCAGAGAGGAGCAAAGAGCTCAGCAGCACTCTGTCCCAAGGCCCAGCATGTCCTCTCAGAAGAATCAACCGACCAAGCCGACACCAGTGCTTTATTAGGGTTAGACAGGCCCTTCCCTCCTGGCATCGTCTCTGCACACCCTGCTGGGCCTGGCCTCAGAGCCCACCCCTCCCGTCCACAGCAGGGAGGCAGCGGGGGTTGATAGCTGCCCCCCCACCTCGCCAGCTGGGCATCTGGGCATCCTGGGAAGGTCTCTGAGCCTTGCGGGTAAAATGGGTGAACCTGGGCAATTCCAGATTGAAAGAGTGACAGGAGGAAGGACAGGCAGGGCGTGGGAGACTGCCCATGGCCAGCCCCGGGGGGGGGGGAGGCTACTCAGCACAGGGGGGCTCTGGGCGGCAGTCCTTGAAGTACTCATGGCAGTAGAGACAGAGGCAGGCCAGCGAGCGCACGTACTCGGCGAAGTCCACCTCGCAGTCCTTGTTGGTGTCCAGGACACTCATGAATTTATTGTAGTCGCACTCCCGAAACTCAGTCTGTGCCAGGGAGGGATGGGAAGGGATGGGCGAGCAGGATAAGGAAGGCAGAAGAGCCCCCCGCATTGCATCCCCTCCCCCCACAACCCACAGCCTCCTGGGGACCAACCTCAGCCTCCCTCTCCTGGTGAGGAACATGCCCGTTTCTGTCCCCCTTTCTCAGCCGTTTACCCAGGGCCTGCCCTTCACTGTCAAGCGCCTCCCCAAACCCTGCAAAGTAGCAGCAGTGACTGTCACCCCATTTTATAGATGAGGAGACGGAGGCTGGTGCTGTGTCAGTTCCCCTCCTCCCCAAGCCTGTCCTCTGCCCGCTTGCTGTCCTACACTCGGGCTTGTCCACCGGTCCCTCTTTGCAAAGTTCAAGCAGAGCCTCTCTGCTGTCAGGGAAGGGCGGGCAGCCCAGGGCTCACCGGGGTCCAGGTGGGCATCTCCTTCTGCAGCAGCTCCTTGAGCTCCGACTGACAGAGCTTGTACTTGTCCCCGCAGCGCCCTGCATATTCCTGGAAGGTGCACACGATGGCAGCTACTGCCTGCTCCAGGGGCCGCGTCATCCTCACTGTCACAGAGCAAGGATGTGAGCTGCAGCAAAGGCCAGCCAGCCCCTCTGCTCGCCTCTGCCCGCGGAACTTCCCAGGGACCCCTTCCTGGTGTTTCCCGGGGCTCTTCACCAGGCTTCAGGAGCCCCAAGCTCTCCCTCCTCCGAGCAGCCCTCCCTGACCACACTAGTTCCCTTCCGGCTGTCCCCATTGTGATTCTCCTGGACCAAGAGGTCTCACTTCCCAGCGTCAGTGCAAACTCCTCGAGGAGAGACTGACTCACCCACCACCCTCACCCCCTTAGCGGAGCTCCCTGGGGTCTCCCTGACACTTGCCCACCTTCTCTGACCCACAACACCCACAAATGGCTCCGTCCCCTGCTCGGCGTCACCTGCTCCCACCCTAGAGGTCTCCTCCCCTCAGGACCCCAGAGTCCCTTCCTGAAGGAACCTGAGTAGGAGGTCCTTGCCCTCAGGCCCTTGGGAAGCAGAGCAAGGGCAGGGAGGGTCCAGTCTGAGAGGAACCCCAGACCTGCTGCCCCCTGCCCTGAACTCAAGGAGACCCCAGTCAAGAGAAACCCTGAGGCCTCTGCCCCTGCCAGCGAGCACCTGGGCGAGCCCTTTCTCCCTCGGGTCTCCGAGGCCTTAAGGTGGGCTCAGTCCCACCCACAGGCCTAGCAGGGACATGAACCAGAAGGTCTCTGGGGAGTTGGCCCGCTCAGGGATTTACCAATCTGTGACTGGCCTTCCGTGGTGGAGGCCATCCCTCAGACCCCTGGGGGGCCTTGAGATAGAAGACCCAGTTCTGATGGAGGGGAAGCCATCCTGGCATTGCTCCCCTCCCTAAATCCCACTGCCCCCTTCCGTGCCCTTCCAGAATGATTGCTGCAGCCGAGGGAAACCCTGGGCAGCCAGGAAGACGAGTTGTTTCCACATGAGCCCAGTGACTCACTCCTGCTTCCCCAGGGGACGGGATCCTGCAACACGGGACAGACAGGGCAATACTCTCTCCCCAGCCAGTCCCCTTCTGCTGGGGCAAATGGCCATCCTGATTGGCAGGGAAGTAGGGGGCTGGGGTGCCAAGCCTGCTGGGTCCTAATGCTCTGTGACAGCCCGGGGCTAGCGAGGTATCCATGTTCCCTGGAGAGGAAGCGCCATGGTCCCCGGGAGTCAGGAGCCTCAGAGGTGCACAGCATGCCCTTCTGGGCTCCCGCCAGTCTGCCTGGCACCACCTGTGCTACTGTTTCAGAAGCTCAGGGCCTGGAGCCTGGCAGGAATCTTTCCCTACAGCCCTGGCTTGTCCCCACCCATCCCAACTAAGGGCTCCACCAGAACTTCTAGCCCACTGCCCCCTCCTGGAGCCAGACCTCAGTTCTGCACACACACACCCAGGCCTGAACCTCCAGAGAGCCCTTCATGACACAGGAGAACCCTTGAACCACCATGTAGGACTTCCCTCACCCCATCACCCGTGTGGTCCTCTCTCTGCCCACCCCCATGCCCAGACGCTGGGTCAGGAGACAGGCTGGCTACCAGGGAGGCCCCTGAGCTACCCTAGCACCCGACCCCGGGAAGGACCAAGCGGCCACCACTCACCACAGGTGTTGGCGTTTCCGTTCCAGAAGCCTAGTGCCAGGGCATCCCTATTTGTAGCTTCCCGAGGAATGAGGGCAGTAATTATGGGAGTCCCAAGTAGGTCAATGCTAAGGCTGCCCCCAGGGGCTCACCTGCACGCTTCCCCCAGCAGTCCCCATTACAGGCCCACCGCCCACTGTCCACGCACACATCAAAGGCCCGCTCTGGCCTCAAACACCACTCCCCATTCACCCCTCTCCCGCCCCCGAGTGGGAACTGGGGCCGGCGTCCTTCCAGCCCTGGCTGGGCTAATCCCTCCCATCCCCCTCCCTGTCTCTTCACTCTGAAGAAGCACCCACAGCACAAAGTGGGGACACACGTTCGCCTCTTTTAGGTTGCACCCCAGAGCCTCCGTGCCAGGAGGCGCCTTGGCGACCATCGGGGGAAGCCCTCATCCACAAACGGGAAGAAAGGCCAAGGAGACCCCTCTTTGCCCGACCTCCACATCCCTTGCTGCTGCCTTGCTGGAGGCTGTGTGTGAACTGCTCGCTCCCCTGGGAGAGGTTACTGGGGGGTGTCCTGATGCCTAGGCAGAGGATGCTCCTCCTAGGGGGGCCTCCTGCGCCTGGGCTTGAGTTTTCTTGCCCTCCGCCCCAGGTGATGCGAAGGAACCTGGGCTTCAGACTCTGGAGAGCCACTTGGGCTGCGCCCCTGAAGAGTCGCTCTGCTCTGCTCGGCACTTGGGCAACTTTCCTTGCGGTCCTTAGCGGGGTGTGTAGGTTCCTCTGCCTTCTAGTTTAGGCACGTAGCCCTTTAGGGTTCCAGCATTATGTGGGGGTGTCTTTCAGTTGTGCTGCCTCCTCCGAGAACCCTGGGCTTCAGCTTCCCTCTTCCCAAATCCCCAAAGCCCAGATTTGGCTGGGCTTGGCCGACGCCTTCAGGGCATGAGGGGCCCGGTGCCCTGTTCACCTCCCGGATTCTGCTTTTGGCTTAGATTTTGACCTACTCATTATTACTGCCTTGGCGAGTCTCTGAAAAAATAGGTAATTTTAATTGTATCCAGAATTTCCTCTGTTGTTGTTGTTTTTTGTTTTTTGGTTTTTTTTTTGTTTTTTTTTTTTGCTTTAGCAGAAATGACCAGATGCCCAGAAATGGAAAGCCTTTCACATCCGCTCTCTGTTCTCCCTCTACCCCTAAGTTCCCTGTTTCACAGAAAGAGACTGAAGACCCAGGAGAGCAGGGTGGGGTGGGGAGGGGACAACCAGGACAGGGAAGACATCCTCATGCCCACAGAGGAAGCCCGAGAACTAACGACACCTTGACCTCACCCCGGGGCCCAGCACCCAGCCTCGCCCAGGTTGTCACCTCCACGGCCTCCACCCGCCTGGAGACAGGGGCAGAAGGGAAGGAAAAGCTGTGATTAACCCTGTTTTATAGGCAGGGAGTTATGGGGAGCAGGGGAAGAGGGCAGAGACAGTCATGCCTCAGAAGTGGGAGCCACGTTGAGCCAATAATTAATTTGGTTCTAGGTCAATCACTTCTTCCCCCCTTAAGTGGGTCACTTCTGCTCCCGGGGCTTCCTCTGCCAATGATGGAGGACAATAGTAGTAACTACCACATAAGTTTGGTTGTGGGGCTTAAATGAGTTAATAAATACAATGCTCACGGAATAAATAGTTGCCCAGTACTTAGAAAGGGCTTATTAAACAAGAGGGGTTCATTGGCCCAAGGCCACATACCTAGTGAGTGGCAGGCTCAGGAGCCAGCCACTGTTCGTGTGAATATTCAGAGGCATCTGTACAGGCACCTGGCACCATGAACAAAAGGGATACAGTCCAGGGGCTGGGGTTGTGGCTCAGTGATTGATAGAGAGCTTGCCTAGCACTGCTGAGGCCCTGGGTTTGATTCCTAGCACCACATAAAAAAATAAAATAAGGGGCTGGGGATGTGGCTCAAGCGGTAGCACGTCCGCCTGGCATGCGTGCAGCCCAGGTTCGATCCTCAGCACCACATACAAACAAAGATGTTGTGTCTGCCGAAAAAAACTAAAATAAATAAAGAGAGAGTTTAAAAAAAAATAAATAAATAAATTAAATAAAATAAAATAAAGGTATTGTGTCCATCTACAACTAAAAATATTTTTTAAAAAGACACAGTCTCTGCTCCAGGGAGATGAATCTAGTCGGGGAAACAGACAATAACAAATGAATGTTTAATAGGCTGGTGACATAATGTCAAGAGGGAAAATAAAGCAGAGTTACGAGAAAGAAAATGGTATTGGTGAGAGGCTGCTTTAGATGGGTGGTCAGGGAAGAACCCCAGAGCCAGGCTCCCAAGTCCACGTGCTTATCTACCAGCCTTTAATGTTGCTGGACATGGCTGCCCTGCCCTGGGATAAGCAGCTGTGTTTGTCCCCTGGGAGAGCTGGGAGAGGCCAGGCAGACGGCAGAGGGGCAAGGAGCTCACTCTGGAAGGTGACTCCTGAGGGTGGGCTGGGTACAAACCCGTGGGAATTGGAGGACCGTCATGGAAGGAACCCCTGGCCAGACCCTCACTCAGAGTTCCACCGCTCTCCACCAACTGACCTCAGCATGTGGGCCTTTACCTTTTTAGGGCACTACTTTCTTGGCCTCTGAAATGGATCTGGAAGATTTCTACCTTACAGATCTCATGTGAAGCTGGTCGTGGTCCAGCAAATTGGGAGGCTAAGGCAGGCAGACGGCAAGTTCAAGGCCAGCCTGGGCAACTTTGTGAGACTGACTCAAGGAAGAAAAAAGGGCCAGGTGCGGTGGCGCACAGCTGTGATGCCAGTAGCTCAGGAGGCTGAGACAGGAGTCGTGAGTTCAAAGCCAGCCTCAGCCAGACCTTGTCTCAACATAAAAAAATAAAAAGAGCTGGGGATGTGGCTCAGTGGTAAAGAATCCCTGGGTTCAATCCCCAGGACCAACAGAGTGGGGGACTGGGGAATGTAGCTCCGTGGTAAAGTGACCCTGGGTTTACTTCCCAGTGGAGAAAAGAAGAAGGGGGAGGAGATGGAGAAGACCAAGAATCCAGTGTCAAAGGGCTTTGTTTCACTTGCTGTCACTGTGGGCCATGTGAGAGGTCTCGGGGTCCCCCGCCGATGCTGTCTGTCTGCGGTGCTTCCTAGAGCACTGTCCCCTGAACCCTTGTCCCCACTGTCAGTGCCATCATTTCACCAGGTTCCCTGGAAACTGCATCATCCACCTAAAGGTCACTGTCTGCCCTGTGCCTCAGGGGAAAATAAAATGAAGTGTCCTGAGCACCTGGGCAGTCCCTGCATTTGTGCCAAAAAGGCCTGAGCCCCGGGGACAGAGTGACCATTCCAATCCCATAGCCCCACGGGGCCAAAGAACCTTTCCCAAAGGCCTGACCTCCTTTCTCATCTCCTGAGCCAAGTATGGGGAAAGCATGGGGGGATTGGATTACTGGAGATGGGGCTGGAGCCAGGCAGGACTCTCTACAGAACTCAGAAAAGAAGAACTGAGCTGGGATCCGGGAGTCTGAAGCTTAGACCTACCACTCTTTTTTGTTTTGTTTCCCCCCCCCCAGTACTTTTCCCCCCAGATATATCCCCAGTCATTTTTATTTATTTATTTATTTATTTTTTAAATTTTGAGATCTTTTGAGAAGACAAGATCTTCTGAAGTTGCCCAGGCAGGCCTCAAACTTTTGATCCTCCTGCCTCAGCCCCCTGAGTAGCTGGGATTACAGGTGGGTGCCACCACACCTGGATATCTGTCCTTTTTTTTTTTTTGACTGCCAAGTCAACAGCTGACTACGTCCATTTCACAGTTCAATCACTTTTTCATGTCCGAGCTTGTAACTCAGAAAAAGCCTAAATAAACCCTCTAACTCCACTTGCTCTTAATTAACTTTAAAAATTACTCATTTTTGCCAGGCATGGTGGCGCACGCCTATCATCCCAGCCATTTGGGAAGCTGAGGCAGGAGGATCACAAGTTCAAAGCCAGCCTCAGCAATTTAGTGAGACCCTGTCTCAAAATAAAAAGGCTCAGTGGTTAAGCACCCCTGGGTTTAATCCCCAGAACCAAAAAAAAAAAAAAAAATCAATAATTTTGGAAGTGATGTAACTGAACAATACATTATGAGTCTCCCACTAGCTTAGCCGCAGGTGACACTGTGTCATGTAGGTCATGGTGATAGCTGGGGTCTTTTCAAGGACTTACTGGCCACTTTTGCTAAAAATACTGACTTTTCACTTGCGGCTGTACAAGTGTCTGATCGGTGACTAAAACAGGATGGAAAAGTGTGACATCTCTGCTTCTTATTACATCTGACTCCTGTGCCTTGACTTTTGGTTAAGATTTCCTCTTAAGGGCTGGGGATGTGGCTCAAGTGGTAGCACGCTCGACTTGGCATGCGTGTGGCCCGGGTTCGATTCTCAGCACCACATACAAACAAAGATGTTGTGTCCACCGAAAACTAAAAAATAAATATTAAAAAAAAATCCTCTCTTTAAAAAAAAAAAAAAAAGATTTCCTCTTAAGACAGTAGAGTGAATCGACATCACTTTCCTATGATCATATCGGAATACAAAACCAGTGAAACTCTACATCATGAACAACCCAAGAATGGAAAGTGATATTCCGTGTATGTTTGATATGTCAAAATACATTCCACTGTCATGAATAACTTTAAAAAAAAAAGATTTCCTCTTTTTTTTTTTTTCCCAATCTGACCATTGGGTCAGATTTTTGCTCAATTCCTCATATACACGTATTAGTCATTTAAGGAACATTTGTCTGGAACTAGTACAAGATTGATTTTCCCTAAATTTCCCTACTTTCTCTCCTCCCACTTTAAGGCTAAAGACACCAAGATAAAGATTTCCAAAACTGACAGGGGCATGGCGCCTTGTGATTACAGTATACACTGCAGCACCCCATTCCCGAGCTTGGAGAAGCACATGGCCAACTGTCGCTGAGCCTTCCCAAAACCAAGTAGTCCCCTCCCCTTGCCTAAGGATAAAAGGAGCCTGAAACCCAGACTAAATTCAGATGGCTGGGTCTCGCCACCACCCCAGGGCACTAGCCCATCCTCTCCTCTTGCCGGTGTTCCCAGCCTCTTTTCCTTGTCCCAACAACTTGTAATCAAGAACTGAGCCCCTTTTTTGAGCAACTAGTAAACAGACTTGACTTAGGTAAGAAATCTACCTTTGCCTTCCATTTCCCTTTTCTTGGACTGTTAATGAACTGCCGGGGGTTAACCCAAAGGAGCAAAGGCCAGTAGGACATCACAGGAGGTAAGAGTCCCTAACTCTCCTCCCAACAGCAGTCCCACAGGGAAAGGGAGAGTCTGGCCAGCAGGTCTTCCTTCTCTCTGCCTCAGCACAGAGATTTGGAGACAGGGGGGAAGAAGAATGTTGAGAGTGGCTAGAAAAGTGCAGTTTGTCAGTTTGTCAAATACCCAAGAAGAATGGACATTAGCTTTCTTTGGGACATGCCCAGCTGGGGACAACTCCAGAGGTAGTCAGCTGAAGCCAGTTCCCACCAACCAAAGCAGTTCCAGAATCCAGGGCTGAGAAGCCAGGACCCACGGGGACCAGAAGTCCAAAAGAAATCAGACTGCAGGACCCAGCCACCAGGGAGTGGCCCTGTCCCCCTGTTAATCAGACTGGGAAGACCAGAAGCATCTGACCTCTGGCCAGCCAGGTCCCTTCAGCTCACGCAAAGCCCAGGCTCTGGACTGGCCTGCAGGAAGAGAGGAAGGCCCAGTGCCCCCCCAGTGCCCTGAGGACATGCAGACTTTTCTTACAGACATGGCTCAAGTTCTTCTTTACCCTCTCTGGTCCATTTCCACATCATGGTGTGCAGAACCAACAGCACATTCCTTGTCCAGTCTTGGGAGGATCCTGGGTAGGCCCCACAGAGCACCTGTTGAGAGGGGTGTTCCACAAACGGCTGATGCTGCGCCCCCTCAGTTTCTGCATCTATAAACAGGGCCTAGTGATAGTTCCCGTGGGGTTGCCATGAGGCTGAGATGACAGGTTGCAGGAAGGAGCTCTGAGAACTGTGCAGAGATGCTGACCACCATCACGACTCCCCGCCCCGTGTCTACTCGCCCCTTCCCTGCAGGGTCTGAGGACAGTGGGCTTCTGTCTGTTTATGGCCTCAGAAAGAGACCACTTGTCCTTGCAGGCCGGCCCAGCCTCGCCTCACCAGGCTCAGCGTGCAGTTAAGGACGAAGAGTAGGTGAGAGCCAGAGGGTCTCCAGCGCCTTCTCCTGGGTCCTTTCCACCCTAGAGAACTGAACCTGAGCTACTCTGCACGTGGTTCCCAAGCAGCCAATTTCCCAGGGAAGGAAGAAAAATAAGAAAACAATTCAGAAAAATACTGCCTATTATCTGTCCACTATTGGTCCCCCTCTTCCTTTTTCATTCAAGCCAATCCATGTTTTAGCCCTGCTCCGTGGTGCACGCCCATAATCCCAGCTACTCAGAGAGGCTGAGGCAGGAGACTCACAAGTTGGAGACCAGCCTGTCTCAGAATTTAAAAAAAAAAAAAAAAATTAAAGGGCTGGATATACCCTAGTGGTAGAGTGCCCCAGGAAGATTCTGCTAGTACAAAAAACTAAAACAGGTGTCATTAGCTTTGGGACCAGGCCACAGGTAAAAGCTGGGAGGACCTTTAAAAGGTAGTTAGTTGGTAATAATTTGAATGACAGCCAAAAAAAAAAAATTGTTCCTGCAGCTGGAGAAAAGGGAGACCCTGTTAGGTAGCGGTGAGATGTCTGGCAACACCATCATCTGGTGTTGATGGGGAATAGAAAAGGCACTTGATAACGTTTCTAGATCCCAGGCAAGAAGACTTTAGACAGAAGAGTGAAGTTGCCTGTCTGACTCTTCTGGCTGCCTTTGATTAAAAATGAGAAGAGAGAGCTGAAGTGAACAAGGACCTATTTTGTTTTTTAGCAGAACTTAGAGGAAATACTGAGGTCCCATTGGAGTTTTTCCAGCCAGCAAAAGTGTCTCAAAGTCAGAAAGGGTCTCAGGGCAAAGGTCAACTCCAGGGCTCTGCCTGTGAAGGGGTCTCAAGGTAAGACTGAAATCAAGGTGAGGCCTTTTCGTGAGACCTCAGAAAGATTTAAGGGGAACTTCCTAAGTTTTCTCAAATAAAAAATACAGCTTCTAGTAATTTTATTTATTTATATTTTTATTTTATTTATTTACTTATTTGCAGTACTGTGGATTAAACCCAGGGGCTCCTTACCAGTAAGCTAGGTTCCCAGCCTTTTGAGACAGGGTCTGGCTAAATTGCCCAGGGTAGGCTTGAACGCTCCATCCTCCTGCCTCAGCCTCCCAAGTCACCAGGATTACAGGTTTGCACCACTGCACCCACCGTTTTGGCTTCTAGTACTTTTAGAAGTGTGCCACTTGGACCGTTGCAGAGAAGGGCTTTTAAGGGTCTTAAGAACATTCTCTCACAGCACCCTGACACTCAGCCTAAGGTAAAAAGAGATCCGACTCAAAGAGATTTGTAGCTGTGGCTTTCATCTAATTATAAATTGGTGCACAGGGAGTCCACAATATTTTTAAAGGAATTGTATCATCTTGGAAAGAAAGGAACAGAGAAAACTTGAGAGAGAGAGAGAGAGAGAGAGAGAGAGAGAGAGAGTTTTGAGTCTTCAGCCTTTTATAGGGAAGAAATAGAGGGAGCTACTTACCTATAAAACAGACATTTCTCTCTCTTCTCATCCCCATCCCAAGTATTGAAGATGAACTCAGGGACACTCTACCACTGAGCCTATATTCACAGCCCTTTGTATTTTTTATTTTGAGACAGGGTCTTGCCCAATTACCCAAGCTGTCCTTGAACTTGGGATCCTCCTGCCTCAGCCTCTCCCCAAGTAGCCGGAATTACAGGTGTTCACCACCATGACCAGCCCAGACATTTCTTATGGAAAAAAAAGAGTTGACTCAGAACATGAAGCCAAGAGCCAGGATCCAAGAGAACCATGTATAGAGAGTAGCAAGCACTGGGCTCTATCAAGGAACTGATGACCTGTGTGTGACTCATTTCAGAACTGCACAAACCATGCCCAGCTAATCAGAACTTTCAAATGATCCACCCCAATTTCCAATACCAAGTGCATGAGACATCCTAAATGAGACCCATTAGCTAAGCCCAGGCTAGCCACAGAACCATTAGAGACAACCAATTTGTGTTTTAAGGCACCATACAGTGGGCTGGTTCATTGTACATCGACTGGTAACCCGTAAAGCATCTCTGAGCCACTGAGCCAAACATGACCTACCTATCCAGACTGCTTATTGTGTGAGGCATTAAAATGCTGATTTATTTATGACATTACTAGTCAGGCTCTCTGTATGTAAACTAAATACATCACTAACTGGTAGAGCATTTGGTAACTAAAAGTAGAATCTAACAAGGAAAAGAACATAAAATGTGAAATTGGATAAAGACCACAAAGAAAACCATATGAAGACTGGAAGGTTGGTAACCCTTGTTATGACATGTCAAAGCGTCGGGTCAAAGTGTCACCTGATGTGCCTTAGGATGCAGAACCTGTGGCAACCTGGCCTACGGTTTTAGAGAAAATGGTAGGGGAACAAAAAGAATTTTGGCAGGAGCTAGCTCCCTAGGAGCTTTTAGCAGAGATCAACAGGGGAGGAATGAACTCAAAATAGAGCTAGCCAATCTGGAAGCAGATGTGAAAATAAGTATAGCTTTTATGAAAATAAGTACGCCGCCTAGGGCCTACAATCTGACAGAGAGTCCTCAAAAAATGAATCTTGGCAGGGCTGCTTAGGCTAATTCATGTCTCCCACCAGCTTCTAGGCCTACTCCTTGCTCACGGTATTGAAGTCTGTCCTTTGTTCTGAGGTTTAAACACTTCTGGGTTGGAACTGAACTTTTCTTTTTATGAGATGTTAGGAATGGTCAATGGTATTTGCCTTTTTAAAAAACATCTTTATTTGGCGAAATAAAATGTTGAAAAAATATTTTGATTCCCAGATTTTTATTGGTGTCTGAAATCTCAAAACGAGGGCCGAAGGCACAGCTCTGACCTGGAGAGTCAAGGTGCGGAACGGGGTGGGATAGGAAGCCCCCAGTTCCCAGCACTTTAACTGAACCAGCCAAGTGACCGGGCAGCACTGAGCAATGAGAGTATTATCAACAAATAAAAATCTTTATTGAGTACAAAATTAAAAGGGATAGAGAGTCCTCCTGAACCCAAGAGATTGGTGGCCCAAGTCCTGAGTTCGTCCTCAGGGCCGGTCTGGGTAGCCCTGGAAGAAGTCATTGCACATGATGGAAATGAGGGCCAAGAAAACAGCATACTCCTGGAAGTCCACCTGCTGGTCGCTGTTCTCATCGAGGTTGCCCATCAGCTTCTTCAGCCCCTCCTCATCCACCTTCTCCTGAAAGCAGGAAGGACTGGGGTCATGGCCAGGTTGGCTCCTGCCCCACTCCGCACCAAAGCCACAGCCAGAACCATGTCCCCAAGCCAGGGCCCGGCGCTCCCTCCACTGGCTGCCAGGTACGTGGTGGGCAGGGAGACCCCGCAAGCTACAACACGCATCCAGTGAGCCAGACAGCTGGACCCTCTTGGTGAAGGTCTCCCACACACCCTCCTGGGGGTAGGGGGATGCTGGACACACCTCTAAGTGCCCATCGGCTCTAACCCCCACTGTAGCCCAACCAAGTGGATATCATGACCCCATTTTGCTAAAGAGGACACAGGCTTTCTGCTCCCCCAAATCAGCATGGGATTCAGAAAAAGCAAATGCTCTTTATACAACCAAAATGATTTGGAAATTGAAGGAAGGGAGGAAGGGACGGACGGAGGGAGAGAGGGAGGGAGGACAGAAGGACAGACCTGCCTCATATGGTCAAAGCCGGAGACCTGACTTTACCGTTAGTCAGTACCAGGGTAGCAATGGGGAAATGACTGCATTTCTCTGCAAAATGTCCCAGAGTGCATGTCTTTGCTGCGTTATTCTGTCTACATGCCCTCTTGGTTTGGCACGTAAATATGGAAAATAAGAGAAGAGGAGAGTACACAGGCTAGCTGTGTGATCTTGGGCCAGTCACTTTCCCTCTCTGGGCTTTGAGTTGCTCAACTCTCCAGTGAAGAGAATTGACAGATGGACTCTGAGGGTCCCAACAGCACACAGTTCTCAAGAATGCTGCAGGGGACAGCCATAAACAGAATGCTCACACCCGGGCCTTGTTCCCACTCCAGTGAAACCAAGAAGCCAAAGTCGTGGTGGGAACCCTCGACCCCACCCTGGCCTCTGCATCAGCAGGCACCACAGGAGTGAAGAGGCAGAGACTTACCCTGCACCCCGCCCCGCGCCCCCATGACCCAACCCACCCTCCCAGCCTGCCCCCCTCACCCCTACGAAGCTGGGCAGCTCCTTCTGCAGAAGTTCCTTCATCTCCCCTTTACTCAGCTTGAACTTGTCTCCCTCTTGGCCAGAGTACTTGTGGAAGGTAGCGACCATCACCTCCAGCGCCTGCTCCAGGGGACTGGACATCTTGGACCTGGGGCCGTAGAAGTAGCAATGATGTTGATGTCACCGAGACACCTGGGGCCACAGCCCAGCCAGCAGGAGCCACTTCTGCCCTGGACCCCCCCCCCCACTTCACCAAGCCCCTCTGTAAGTGGGGGCCCCATCTCGCCCTCACAATGTGGCTCCCGTGGGCAAGGGTCGTGCCGACACCTGGCATGAGGGCAGATGCTGAACCTTCCCCGTGTCCCCCAAGGGCACAGTCACACTAGGAACACCTCTGAGGGCAGGGCTCCCCCTCTTGAGTGTCTTGGGAAGGGAACTAACAGGGTGACCAGAGCCGTGCCAAGCTCCGGGGAGCACAGGTGTGCACAGGGCTGGCCGGTGGCTCCCTGCACCACCGGGCAATAGCCATGGCTCCCGGAAGTCTGAGGCTCCCTCCAGGGGTCTCTTCTGCCTTGGGCCAGGGCTGCCAACTGCCTGGGAGCCTCTGTGGCAGGGATGTTGCCTCCCTCGGACCAGGGGCTCTCGGAGACGAGGACGTGTCTCCTTGCTCACCCGAGACCCTCAGTCCTGGAGCGCTGTGTGTGCTGGCAAGACACGGGCAGGGCAGGGGCCACCGAATGCCCCCACCATGAAGGACCTTGCTGGGATTAGAATTAAAGAAACTAAACATTTCGTGCCTTGGGATCCAGGTAGAATCTGGGGTCACAAGGATGGACCTCAGAGGGCATTTTCCATTTGCCACTGAGAATGCTGAGGTCAGCCTGCAAAGTCAGGCAGGTCCCAGCGCAAGGCCAGAGGAGCTGTCCTGGAGGCAGGGAAAGCCCTGGCCCCGCGGCCAGCTCCGCCCGCCAGCCTGCCCTCACCTAGGTGAGGGAGCATGGGGAGCAGCCAGCCGGGCAGAGCTATGCCGCTATTCCAGGCCAGAACCCGGGGTGGGGCCATGTGTCGGAGACCCCTGCTTCTTGTTCCTCAGCCTTACGAAGGATTAGCCAGGACTTTGCAAAAACAAAACCAACTCAGAATTCTCGTTAAAGCACCCCTCACACACATATCAGCTGCCCTTGGGCTAGACCCCCGAAGAAGGACTCCTACAGAATAACAGGCCCCGACCAAGAGACCCGAGGGAAGGCCTCGGATAACCCCCAAACTGAGACCTCCCGGAAGAACCTGGAGAAAGACCCCTCAATCTGACTCACAGAGGGTCCTCCCAAGTGGCTCAAGGCCAATCCCACCGAGGAAATCAGACAGAGAACTATGGAAACAAGGGTCGAGTCGGAGACGTACTCACCAGATGGGGTGGCAGAGACCCAGGAGGGAACAAAGCGCCAGGCACTCGGAAGGGGTTTATATGTCAGTCCCACAGCCTCAGACTTAGCGCTTTCAGGAAACAGAACCTGTTCTGGCCTGACTGCCCCACAGCCTGGCCTCCTGCCACCCCACTCACCCTGTGCTGCCCCCTTCCTCCCAGAGATTGCTGGGTCCTCCACCAGCTGGAGGAGGGCCCCCCGCCAGCTAAGAGCAGCCCCTGAGCCCACCCAGGGCAGGGCAGCTAGAGGGAGATGTCATGGGAAAGGGGCAACATGGGTCAGGGGTCAGAGGCTGCTCGGCCTGGTTCTCATGATGTGCCTGTGAGTCACAGCTTGCTCAGCCACCTTGGTGACCCAGAGTAGGCGGGAAATTCGCAGCCCCAAGGTCATGTGCATGCATGTGTGTGCATGTTTGTGTGTGTGTGTGTTTGAGCATGTGTGAGAGAGAAGCCGACCAGCGCTGCCCTTAGAAAGCTGGGGACCAGAGAAGGCATCTGGGGGGCATCAAGAGGAGGAGGTCAATGCTGACTTCAAGAAGTGAAAGAAATAAATTTTTGTTTGTTTGTTTGTTTGGTACCAAGGATTGAACCCAGGTGCACTTGACCACTGAGCCACATCCCCAGACCTTTCCATTTTGAGACAGGGTCTTGCTAAGTTGCTTAGGGCCTCACTGAATGGCTGAGGCTGGCTTTGAACTTGCAATCCTCCTGCCTCAGCCTCCTGAGCCACTGGGATTACAGGCGTGAGCCACCGCACCCCACCTAAAATTACTTCTAATGTAACTTTAAGGTAACAAAGTGATTGGGTGCGATTAAAAATACCTCACAGTGAGAAATGGGGATTGCTGTGCATGCAGCCTCAGTTAAAGTGGAGCAAACATCTGTGTGGAGCACAAGGGAGCCCCCTGGAGGGGTCCAGGCAGAACAGGAAAACCCTAGGCTCCTCTTCTCCAGCTTGGAGAGGTGGGGGAGTGGGTGGGGAAGACAACCCTACCTGAAGCTGGAAAGAGGGAGTTGGGTAGTGTCCCCAGCCAGGAGGCCAGGCCTGAAGCAGAGGCCCAGCCACATCCTCCCTCACCACCCCCAACTCCCCGCCTGCCCTCTCCAAGCCCAGAGAAGGGTGAGCACTGTGGCCTTCAAGCCAGCCCAGGGGAGAGGTTTTTAGGAAAGATTCAGCTTCACACCACCCCTCCCAGGGCACCCACCTCCTGCACTCTGTGTACCCTAAACCTAGTTGGGCACCGCCCTTCCTGTCGGCCTAGCTCCCCTCCCCACTCCAGATGTCGAACAGATTTTCCCTTCCCCCAACCCCCCAACCCCCCCCCTTGGTGACTCACCCGTGGTTCCAGACCCAGATGCCCAGGCAGTGACTCAGCGGCACGCCCTACTCCCCCAGCGCCAGGGCAGCAGCGGCCGGAAAACCCGGGCCAAAGTACTGGCATGGAGACCCTCCACTGAAGGACCCAGGTCTAGATATGGATGGTGGCACCACACAGCCAGAGCAGAGCAAGAGCAGAGAGGTCAGACCCGAGCCGGGCTCGTCCTTCCTGGGGGCCACTGTGAGACTTAGGGGTCAAGGGGAGCAGGGAGATGAAGTGGGTTAGGATGAGGGCAAATGGGACACGGTGCACAGCCATTGTTCCATGTCATGGGGGCTTCAGAGGGTCCCTCCCTACTCAAACTGCACCGGCTCTTCCGTAGGGCCAGCAGCGAGGTGCTCCACACTCCGGTCCCCCCTGCTTTCCCACCTCCCTGATGATGCCCAGCTGCCTTGCTCACTGAGCACGTCCAGGGCTGGACACACCTGCCGTGACCCAGACCCTTGGCTGATGACATCGCTTTGCTCAGAATGTGCCCCCCCACACACCCACATTACGTCCCCTTCTGCCAAGATCCCTTCTCCCCTTCACAGAGCCTTCCCAGGCCCAGCTAGATTCGGTTTCCACCTGTTCTGTCCCACACAGAGCCTTCGGGAGCACTCCCAGCTACACCGAGTCTTTTGTGTACCTGTTTTCTTTTGCCCTCCACGCTCATGGTGAGCTCACCAAGCAGGGACTGGGCCTGATTCATTTCTGCATGAGCCAAGGGTCTCACCCACACCAGGTGCTAAGCAGGTGTTTACGACCGCTGAATGGCAATGAGGGTCACTGGGGGTGGCATCTAGGAGCCAGGAGGTCAGGGAGTTGTTCTCACCACCTGAGGTCACACCACGGATGACACTAGCAAATAATAACGTCTCCTCTGGGTCCCAGGAGTGGAACTGAGGCATCAGGCTGGAAAACAGAGCTTCAGAGAGCTACAACTCCCTGAGGAGTGACCACAGGAAACGTCCCATCACAGGGACCGGCTAAGGAGCAGAGCAAACTCCCTGGTGGGGCGGGATGGGGACAGGAGGCTACAGAGAGACAAAGAGGCAGTGATGGAAAAAGAGAGAAAGAGAGAGGGTACGGAGGGGAATGAACCTAGGGATGCTTAACCACTGAGCCACATCCCCAGTCCTTATTTTGAGACAGAGTCTTGCTGAGGGGTTGAGGCTGGCCTCATATACAGGTCCCTTCCAGTGGCAAAGAGAAGTTGGGGGAAAGGCCAAACAAAACGGAATGGGGCTGGAGTGACTGGTTTGGAACCAGAAGGGGGAGGGGGCTATCAGGAGTCCCTGCATCGGGAGGCTTGTCCATAGCCAGGTGTCTCGCCTCAGGAACTGAAGCCAGAATTGTGCCCACCCAATGGCGATGCTTTGCGTCTGTGAAAATCAGACTCACTTGCCACCAGCTTGCTGTGTGACCTCAAGCAATCGTTCCCCCACGGCGGGACAGGCCTGAGCCTGATCCTGTTCCAACATTCTCCACTTCTCTACAGGCAGAGAAGCAGGACACAGGCAGGCAGTGGGGATGCCCAGGGCAAGGATGCCCAGCTGGAGAAACTGGACCTTCGCATTCCATCCACGCCCTGGTCGTGCTCCAAGTGGCACAAGTGTTGCACCGGCGGCCGGCGTGCTTTTGCCCGACCGGCTCATGCCCCCTGGTGGTGGCGACCTGTCATTGTCATTGCAGCGCTGGTCTCGGCTTCCGACTTCCCCACCGCTTCTCCCTCTGGTGGCCAGCCCTTCCCAGGCCCTGCTCCTGACTCAGCCTGGACCAAGCCGCGCTGATTCACCTCCAAGGAGCCTTCCCACACCCACACCTGCCTGGCTTCAAAGGAGTTTCCTAGCAGTTCCTGCTGAGAAGCCCAGGTGGGCTGAGATTCCCCAGAAATCATTTCAAGTGCTGAGAGACAGTGGGTCACAGTGCGTGGGCCTGTGGTCCCAGCAACTCAGGAGGCTGAGGCAGGAGGATCACAAGTTCGAGGCCAGCCACGACTCAGTGAGACCCTAAGCAACTCAGTGAGACTCTGTCTCTAAATAAAATACAAAATAGGGCTGGGGATGTGGCTCAGTGGTGGAGTGCCCTTGAGTTCCATCCCCAGTAGCCACCTGCCCATACCCAAGAAGAGATAATCACTCCAGAGTCACAGGGAACTTTTAATAAAGAGGAATTGATAGTAAAGTAACAAAGTCTGGATGTCTATGGAGCCTGTGTTCCAACCCTTCCCAGGACAGCATCACAAACTGGGAAGTGCCACTCAAAAAAAAAAATGGCTTCTAAAGCGAAGAATATTGAAGTTGAAAATAAAAATAAGTGGTCTGCTGTCCCACTAGACAAGTTGGAACCTATGGCTCATATACAGGTCCCTTCCAGTGGGAAAGGGCTGTCCAGAAATTTCACATTTCTCATAGGGTGACCCACATTAAAGACCTCACTGAAAAATACCACATATCCCTTCTGGCAACAGCTCTTCCTATTCTAAAATTGCTAGGTAAAATATTTACCCTGGTAGAAACAGATTCAGAGAATGCTCAGGAAAAAAAAATGACTCCAAAATACACTGCTGAGCCTTTCAGAGAACTTTCATAGCGTGTGTGTTTCTGCAGCCTGGGGACTGATCCCAGGAATGAACCCACAGGTTAAGCAAGTGCTCCACCATAAGCTACATCCCAGCCCCCTTTTTTTAAAAGTCATTTATAGCATTGATTTTTAATAAACTAGGTAGAAAACTTGCAGAGAAATGATGGTTGTAAGTGTCAACATGCCAACCATGAAGGAAAGAAGTCAGATTTCCTGAACTTTTGGTTCCACAAAAAGAAAAGAGAGTTACTAATTAATTCTCTTCTTATTGTTTCTTCTCTCTCTCTCTCTCTCTCTCTCTGTACTGGGGAATGAACCTAGGGATGCTTAACCACTGAGCCACATCCCCAGTCCTTTTACATTTTTATTTTGAGACAGAGTCTTGCTGAGGGGTTGAGGCTGGCCTCAGCTGCCTGAGTTGTGGGGATTACAGGCAGGTGCCACTGTGCCCTACCTAATTAACTCTCTTCTGATGAGAAGATTTTTAAATAAATTTCTTAACACAAATTAGGACAACACATGACTGGAAACTATATTCAATTCACTTTTTCCACAAAACTACTTAGAAATAAAAAATATGCTTATTTTCAAATACCAATTAATCAACACAAGATATATCAAATAGCTATATCATTTGGAATCTTAAAATGGTAACAATTAGCAAATACGTTCACAGCAACAATCATTCAAATATCATTCTCAAACATCAGAGATTTATTACATGTTAGCTGTCTCAGAGTTTTTCAGTGGTAATACATTAAAAATCATACATGTCGGATAAAAGCATCAGTGCAATTATTTTATAATTCAGTTGCAATCAAAATGCTAGCAGGGCCTGTTTTCTCCACACATGCCAAAAATCAGTTTCTATAATGGCAGGATACACTCAAATATTAACTTAGCTATGCTTTCTAAAAATAATTTGTTCAAGAAATATTCTTTCTCCAACTGGGTGTGATGGCACAACTGTAATCCCAGCATTTTAGGAGGCTAAGACAATAGGTTCAAAAGTTTGAGGCCAGCCTCAGCAATACAGCAATATAAAAGGGGTGGTGGGATGTAGCTCAGCAATAAAGGACCCCTAGCTTCAATTCTCAGTACTGAAAAAATATATATGCATTTATTTTTTATTATCTCTCCAGGAACCCCAGTTCATCTCCTTTCTTTTTTATTCTCTTTCAAAATTAGGGACTTGTTTTTAGTAACATTTGAGATCAGTCATTCATTTGCCACTACATTAAACTTAGAGTTTAATGCCTATGTTATCACTAATTAACGAATATTATTTAAAATGAGTCCCACAAAATATGATTTTCTACCCCAAATGTTACAGTCACCTTGTGAATACATTAAAGGATTATTTATTACATTCTGTTGTCACCAAGGAAAATATGCTTTGTAGCTTAAACAAAAACTAGTTCAACTTCAGTATTTCACTGTCATATTAAATCTCCTGGCCTGAAAAAAAATAAAAACTTTTAAAAGCATGACCTTTTTTCTGGAACATTTCCTGTACCACTAAGCACCAGAATTGGGAACTTGCAGTCTCCCCAACTTACCATTCCTTAGGGAATGTCAGTGTACAAAGGCCCATAGTCCCTGAGTTCTGTCACCTGACATCTGATTCAAGAGAGCCTGGGACGCTTCCAAACTGGCTACCAATTCTTTGTGGCCTCCCCGCAGCCAGAAGCTGGCTGCCGTCCCAGCAAGTACATGGGTCTGGGTGTCAGGCAGGCTGGAGTCTCAAGCCAGGCTCCACCATTTGCCAGAACAGAGAGCCAAGAAAGGACAGTGTCTCCGGTGAAACTAGTGCTAACAGAAATCTGCATAAATCAGGGTGATTAACCACCTTCCCAGAAACACCCAACTTGAGAAATATGTTTTACTGTGTCTTGATAAAGCCAGGGAACGTCCTAAGTCTCAGAAAAAGACTAGAGGCAGTTTCAGAAAAAGCAAGGTGACTCAGAAGTATAAGCGGTGGTTTTTAAAATTATAGGGTATTATTCATGAGGAAGTGATCCCAAGAAAGGCATTTTAAAAGATCAACTTGTAATACTAGAAAATGGCTGTGACACAGGGGTTAAGACTTGACTCTACCATTTCTAATTCTATTAATGGAGATCTTTCGGCTCTAAGACAGAGGTTCAACTCAAGTTCACCAAAACCAAACGGGTGTGGCTGCTACAGGGCATAAGGTCACTGCCATCATTCACCAAATCCATGAACCACACCCTTGAGGGCCAGAACCGGGGACTTAATGCCATTCATTCCTCCATCCGTCATCCATCCATCCTTCTCTCGGGCTGTGTGTCTCTCTTTCCATGTCAGCTTCCCTCTCGCTGTGGCATAGCAGGGCCTCTCTATGCAATGAGGAGCATGATCACCTACCCCTCCAGTTCTGTAAACCCAATATCTCTATGTTAATCAAGGGAGAGTCTGATTGGCTCTGCCGGGTTCACACACTGGGCCATAGGCCAATCCCTGTTTCCAGGGAGACAGAGTGTTATGATTGACTAGTGTGGATTAGAGGCTCATCCCTGCGCCCAAGGGTCTCTGACTAAAGGGAGG
Organism: Marmota marmota marmota; assembly: GCF_001458135.2. Taxonomy (NCBI): domain Eukaryota; kingdom Metazoa; phylum Chordata; class Mammalia; order Rodentia; family Sciuridae; genus Marmota; species Marmota marmota. The sequence goes on along the minus strand of NW_026000079.1, from coordinate 3,928,347 downwards.
GAGCCAGTTACCTCAGCAAGATCACACTCTCCACTTAGCTGGGTGTGGTGGCACACACCTTCAATCCCAGCAGCTGCAGAGGCTGAGGCAGAAGGATCCCTAAGCAACTTAGCCAGACCCTGACTCAAAATAAAAAATGAAAAGGGCTGGGGATGTAGTTCAATGATTAAATGCTCCTGAGTTCAATCCCTAGTACATATATATATATAGAGAGAGAGAGAGACCCCATGGTGCGTGATCTCACCATTTGAGTGGTACTAGGGAGTGAACTCAGAGGCTCTTTACCAATGAGCCACACTCCCAGTCCCTGTTCATTGTTTATTTGGAGATGAGACCTCACTAAACTGCCCCAGCTGTCCTCAAACTTGTGATCCTCCTGCCTCAGCCTCCTGAGTTGCTGGGATTACCACCACCCAGCTTCTCCCATCATAATTGCCAAAATATCTAGGTCCAGCTTCAAAGACAGTGGAGTTTGGTGGCTTGCTCTAGTCCCGTGTCTCCCCATATGCCGTTTCTTAATAAGAAATCAATTCCTTACATGGGGAGAGACACACAGGTCATTCAGTTTATCCGTGCAACCCTGTAAGATTATCCACGTCCAGTTCCCCAGCTCTCTATCTACCAGCCAGTCTCTGGCAAGAAACAGAGCTGGTTCCCGGGACGTTTGGGTGTATCGGGATGAACAAGACCTAGTGTCTTGGAACCAGATCACCTCTGAGTGAAGTGATGGAGAATGACCTTCTGAACCTGCCCGGTTTCTGTCCAGATAAACATCTGCTCCCGAGAAGGAAGGACAGAAGGCAGGCCGGCAGGAAGAAGCTAACATTTCCAAGGTGCTGACTCTTGGGCATTGTTCTAAGTACTGAGCATAGAGTATCTCATTTGATCCTCCCAGCCACCCTACCATGGGAACAATGTCTATGATGAATTAGATCAGGACACTAAAGCTCGGGATTAGGTGTAGTGCCAGGATTTGAACTCAGATTGGCCTGGCGAGGGAGTGATGAACCCAGCCTGATTCCATGTTAAGATGGGGAGCCATCTCGTCACAAAGCCACGAAAGTTCATTTCTGTTTTACTGTAAAATACCAAGATTTCTATTTGGCCTGACCATAATTGGGTGTTTTAAACAGTTCCTTGGGATTCCTGCCCTTGCTTTGAACTTCCCCATGCCCGGCTCTCCTTGACCAGATGACAACCCTCCCTGAATCCCAGCTGCTCCTGGTTAACTCTGATATTGGACTGAGTCTGCTGCCCACCTTGAGATGTTAAACAATGTAGATCCTAAACCTGCTGTCAGCCCTTGAATAACACTTGCCAGAACCCTGTCAGCTCCCTGTCAGTTCCCAAGACACGCCCCCCCCCCTTTGTAACTTCTTGTGCTATCAAACCTTCTTTTCCCAGATAACTGCTGCCGCTGTAATTTGGTGTGAAGTTGGAGGCGGTGGTCTCTGCATGGCGGAGAGCACCACTCACCCATCAGTCCTGCAGCTGCTTTGCCCAAGCTTCCTGCCCTGGCCCCTCCCCCTTTCCTCTTCCTCCTCCTTCCTCAACTGAGGCTGAAACTGGTTCTCTACACCTCTCTCGCTTGCTTGCTTCCCTCTGTTTCCTCCCTGCCTCTCTCCCTCATTCTCAGTCTTATACCCCCTCAGTGGAGACCGCTCCTAAAATCAAAGGGTTGGAAACCGCACTCAGCCAGCTCCACCCTCCCAGCCCTCTGCTCTCCTCCCCAACGTGGGCATCCCCTCTGTCCAGCCTGTAGAACCCCAGGTTGACCAAACACCAAGCCAGCCGCAGTCCCCACTGAGCACACGCCAAGAGCCACTGGATTTTCCAAGGAATCTCACCTAACTGACCTAGGAATCTCTCCTACCTGGAGAACCTGCCTGGGACGGCGACTTCCTGACCAGTGTCCTCCTGAGCTCCTGTCTCTCCCTTCTTCAACTATTATGATCAGAGTTGAGTTCCCGTTCTCTTTTTGTTTACCTTTATTTTTATTTTTTAACTTTTTGATTTTTTGCAGTACTGGGGATTGAACCTGAGGCGCTCTACCACTAAGCTACATCCCTAACCCTTTTTAGTTTTTTATTATTTTGAGACAGGGTCTTGCTGTTTTCCAGGCTGACCTAGAACTTGTGATCCTCCTGGCTCAGCATCCCAAGTAGCAACGTGGTTTTGCTACTGCTCGATCCTTGTCCCCAGGTCAATCCGATAATGAAGACATGGTTTTGAGAAAAAGAAAGAAGGTTTATTGCTTTGCTAGCAAAGGGGACTCCTGCCCCCAAAGCTGTGATTCTGCCCATCAGCAGGAACAGGCTTTTAAAGAGGTGACTCAAAGGCTACAGTGATCTCTGCTGGAGTGGTAATTCGCTTGTTAGTTTGGGAGGGATTCATCTCTGAGATCTTCTGGTGCCATCCCCAAAGTCTGGATGACTTCCTTCCTAAGATGGGTGTGTGCTCAGGACAGATAACTCTGCCAAGGATGAGGAACAAAGGTAATCCTGTTTCCCTGAGATTAGGGAGGGGAGGGATTAGGGAGGAGCAGGGAGAGAGGAGGAGAAAGCAACATGTCCATAAATAAGTTGCGGGGGGGGGCTGGGGGCTGTAGCTCCCTGGCTGGGCGCTTCCCTAGCACGTGTGAGGCCCTGGGTCCTCAGCACCACATAAAGAGAAACAAATAAAATAAAGGCATTCTGTCATCTACAACTACAAAAAAAAAATTTTTTTTTAATAAGTTGCAGTGGCAGAGCACAAGGACTATATTCAAAGCATAAAGTGGAGCTCTGTTACAGTTTCTTTTTAAACTCTCTCTTCCCTGCTGTTCTGGGTGACAGACTAGAGAGACCCCTCCCTCAACCGGTTCTTTTTTTTTTTTTTTTTTTTTAATTTTT
>NW_026000079.1:3908812-3923745 GCF_001458135.2 Marmota marmota marmota | reverse complement strand
GGTTGGTTCCACATTCTAGCTATTGTGAATTGTGCTGCCATAAACATTGATATGGCTGTGTCCCTGTAGTATGCTCTTCTTATAGTATAGTCCGAGAAGGGGAATAGCTGGGTCAAATGGTGGTTCCATTCCCAGCTTTCCAAGGAATCTCCATACTGCTTTCCAAATTGGCTGCACCAATTTGCAGTCCCACCAGCAATGTATGAGTGTACCTTCCCCCCACCCCCATCCTCACCAGCACTTATTGTTGTTTGACTTCATAATGGCTGCCATTCTTATTGGAGTGAGATGGTATCTTAGAGTAGTTTTAATTTGCATTTCTCTGACTGCTAGAGATGGTGAGCATTTTTTCATGTATTTGTTGATTGATTGTATATCATCTTCTGAGAAGTTTCTGTTCAAGTCCTTGGCCCATTTGTTGATTGGGTTATTTGCTTTTTTGTTGTTTAACTTTTTGAGTTCTTTGTATACTCTAGAGATTAGAGCTCTATCTGATGTTTGAGGGGTAAAAATTTGTTCCCAGGATGTAGGCTCCCTATTCACCTCGCATATTATTTCTCTTGCTGAGAAAAAACTTTTTAGTTTGAATTCGTCCCATTTGTTGATTCTTGGTTTTAACTCTTGTGCTATAGGTGTCTTATTAAGAAATTTGGGGCCTGCCCCCACGCCTCAGCCGGTTCTTAACCTCAAAAATTATTATTTCAATCAAAGGGACATTGGCTATCTCTTTTGGGGGCATTCTGCCCAATGCTTTGGATTGCATGATTCTGTTCTCATTTAACACCCCCTATGTTAAGATTCACACAGTATCAGCTGGGCACAGTAGGGTGCACACCTGTAATCCCAGAGATTTGGGAGGCTGAGGCAAGAGGATATCAATTTCAAGGCCAGCCTCAGCAACACAGCGAGGCCCTGTCTCAGAATAAAAAATTAAAAAGGCTGGGAATGTAGGTCAGTCGTAAGGTGACCCTGGGTTCAATCCTCAGTAACAACAACAAAAAAAATCCATACACTAACTGTGTAATAATGGTCCACTTTATTCTGAACCTAGATAGCCCTTGCTGCTCTGCCACTGTGACTTATTTTTTAAATGGACATATTTCTTTCTCTTTCTCTCCCCTCCTTCCCTAATCTCTGCCCCTCCTTAATCTTGGAGGAAAGAGTTACTTTTCTTCCCCATCCTAGGCAGGATAATCTGTCCTTGAGCACACACTCACCGCAGGAATGAGATAAAGCATATTTGGGACACCTAAAAAAAATGACTATCTCCCAAATCAATAAATGAACAGAGAACAAGTGAAACAGCCTTTGAATCACCTCTTTAAAACCTATTTTTCCTCCTCATGGGTAGAATCCCAGCCTCAGGAGTCTCTTGTGTTTCTCCTTTGGTAGCAAAGCAATAAAAACTTATTTTTCTCAACACAGTGTCCTTGTTATTGGATTGGCATCAGGAACAAGGACCAAGCTTTCAGTGACAACTGTATTTGGCAGGTGGCCCTTCATGGTCTGTGGCTTGGAACTGTATGTTTCATTAAACATGGTCATTGATCCTCTATATTTGATTCCGTTTAGGTTTTTCTCTTCTTTTTTTTGTACCAGGGATTGAACCCAGAGGCACTTAACCAGCGGCCCCAGCAACATCTAGCTGATTGGCTCCTCTGCGGTGATGCTCATTGGGCTGTTTCCCTGCCCTTTCAGACCACGGAGCTGCTCATTGGGGGACTTTTTTGGCTCCGCCCACGTGACCCAGCCAATCGGCCTCAAGAGCAGGAGGATTGTGGGAGGTGGAGAGAAGCTTGTGTGGGAGAGAGAGGCTTGTGGAAAGCCGGTGGTGGCAGTTGAGGCTCTGAGGGTTTTTCCTGAGAGGCTGTTTTGTTTGGCGTGTGTGGTTCTAAAAATAAAGTTAGTTTCTTTTGACAAGTGGCTCCTGATTGTGCCCAGCCAGACTGCGGCACTTAACCACTGAGCCACATCCCAGCCCCCTCGATTTTTTTTTTTTTTAATTGAGTAAGGGCCTCACTAAATTGCTGCGGCTGGCTTTGAACTCACGGTCTTTCTCCTCGGCCTTCTGAGTTGTTGGGATTACAGGCATGGGCCAGTAATCTGTTTGGTTTTTCTTAGTGAAGTTCAAAAGCAAAGGAAAAAAATGAATAAGTAAAAAAAGAAAGGAAGGAAGGAAGGAACCCCTGTGTACTGCTATCTTTTGTTTCGAGGTCACCAGACTCATCTTTAAGACCCAAATCAACTGGGTGCAATGTAATCCCTGTAATCCCAGCAGCTCAGGAAGTGGAGGTAGGAGGATCGCAAGTTCAAGGCCCCCCTGAGCAACTTAGTTGAGAGTCTGTCTTAAAATAAAAGATACAAACATCTTGCATGAGCTCACCAGCAGAGTGTCAATGGGTTCAAGTCTCAGTACTGCAAAGGAAGCGGAAAGGAAGGAAGGAACCCTGTTGGCATGACGTGACCTTCCTATTGCCTTGGCACATGGCCTCCTAGCCAAGGATGCCACCAAAGGGGACTGAGAACATCAGACCAAGTTTTCTGCCAAGCACCAATGGTTCCCCGGTCACCCCAGTAACCCCCAGGCCTCCCACACTCCCACCCGCTCTAGACCACCCTCCTCCAGGAGACACCGAGCTCCGTTCAAAGTAAATAACAATCAGAAAGGAAATCACTCAGGAGCTTCGCATTTAAACGCTCTTTTTTTAAAGTGAGAGAAATGGAGGAAAGAAATGGAACAAGGACTTGGACTCTCGACTTTTGCCTGCTCTTGTTCCATGGGTGGCTAACGCATCTCTGCCTTCCCTCCACACCCCTTTCCTTTGCTCTGGTCACCTGGGATTCCAAGGTGACAGGTCAGCTCCGTACACATCCTGTGAGGGGTCAAGCCACTTTCTCACCCCAGACAAGGCTCCACTTGACAATGCCGAGATGATGAGGGGCAGACCTCATGTGATCAAGATGCCCAGCTTTGGCAGCTTGTAAAGCCTCTAGCTGTGCAAACCCCCAACCCTTGCCCTTCTATAAAAGCTCCAAGTCATTGTTGGCCCCTCAAAGGATGCAGGTCCCCTTGTCTTTCCAGTGTGGTTAACAATGATTAAAGTTCCTTTCATGCTTGCCACCATTACCTTTCCTGTTTGTTTTTTGGGGGTTAGTGGCCCTGAGATAGATAGGGATTTAGGATAATAGAGAGAAATGTGGAATCTTAAGGTAAACACCCTCAAGCCCTTGAGATGCAGAAAACACAGTTGTAAATCCTGGCCCATGCCCTTGTAAAATGAGGGAAATCCGCAAGCCCAGGAAAACTGGTGCAAAACTGATGCAGTTCCACCCTGGATTATGCACGTCCAGTCTGGCCCCTGATACGACCTTTCCATAAATATTGGCCCCCAACCCAAGTCAGGGCTGCTTTTCCCTCCCTAGACAGCCTGCATTCTCCCTTGAATGGGTATCTTCCTTCCCAAATAAACCTCTATGCCTTTGTCCGGCTTGTGCTGAAATTCTTTTCCATCCCATATGCCAAGAACCCTGCTGGACCAGGTGAGATGGGGCACACCTGTAATCCCAGCAGCTCGGGAGGCTGAGACAGGAGGATTGTGAGTTCAAAGCCAGCCTCAGCAACAGTGAGGCACTAAGCAACTCAGTGAGACCCTGTCTCTAAATAAAATACAAAATAGGGCTGGGATGTGGCTCAGTGGTTGAGTGCCCCTGAGTTCAACCCCTGGGACCCCCCCCCAAAAAAAAAATGGAAGAAAGAAAGTGAAGGGAAAGTGAGGAACGAGAGACGGGTAAGAGAGAAATGGAAGACGGAGACCAGGCAGAGACACATACGAGAGTTTACTTGTCGGAGCTGAAAAATTAAGGCCATCTCTCTGTAGGAAAGAGGCAAAACAGGCTTGGGTTCTGGGATTTTTCAGGCCCAGAAATCAGATCAGGGCAGGTCCTAATACAGGTGGTTAAGGGTGGGGTTGGTATGAGGGAGTGGGTGAGCCTTTCTCAGATAGGCCCTGGGGCTAGAGAGTGAAACTTCTTCCTTAAAATGGCGGCTGTCACTTAAGATAGCTGTCCAGATGCTAAGCAGCAATGCTATAGAAAGAAAAGTGAAAAAATCGTATAACATGGCCTTCCCCTTACCCCCACTCACCTCACTATGTTGCCCAGGCTGGCTTCAAACTCCTGGGCTCAGGTGAGCTGGGCACACCACCACAACAATGTCATGGTCTATTTTTCTTGAAATAAATTTTATTTGGGGAGGGGGGTACCAGAGATTAAACCTAGGGGCCCTTAACTACTGAACCATACAACCAGACTTTTTTATTATTATTATTTTGAGACAGGGTCTTGCTAAATTGTTGAGGTTGATTTTGAACTTGCAATCCTCCAGCCTCAGCTTCCAAAGCTGCTGGGATTACAGGTGTGTGTCCCTACACAAAATAATTTTTTTTTTAAGTTGGAAAAAAAAAAAGTGGATGCAGAGTTTAGCTGGGCGTTGTCATGCCCACTGTAATGCTAGCTACTTGGGAAGCTGGGGCTGTTGTAGGGACAAAGGAGGCAAGGCACCGAAGATATTTTTATTTGGCTGCAGCCAGGTTCAGAGGGCACAGCTTCTGCTGTAATCAACCAATCCCCTGAACCCCGAGTTCAGGGAGTTTCAGAGTTTTATACCCAGCGTGTAAGGGGAGGGGCTCAGAAGTTCCCAGTCTGTAGAAGTTCACATAAAAGCAGCTGTTTCTTTCACTGTTCTGGGCAAGTTAACTCTTCAAGGACCACACCTGAGAAGGGGAGAGCTGCTTCTCCCCTTTCTTTCCTCCCCTGCCAGCTGTTACCATGGAGCCCAGTTGTAATTTATCTTAAAAATGCAGACATCTCTGTGAAGCCCAGCTCAAGGCCAGAGGCCTTGTTTGCACATTTCTACAAAGTACTACACTGGATACGTTTGTGAAAAACTAGTAAGGGGTGTCCAGCACCTGGAGTGCTGGTATCTTCCTGGCCAGTGGCCAAGCTAAACAGGGTGACATGAAAATAGGAAGTTTATCTACATTGGACTCTTTTGCTGACAGTCCTAAATTCAGCCATGGTGAAGAGGGCTTTTCTGTGGAGAAAGGGGGTGCCACTTCAGAGGCAGGAGGATCACAAGTTGAAGACCAGCCTGGGACACTTAAGAAGACCTGTCTCAAAATAAAATATACAAAGGTCTGGGAATGTAGCTCAGTGGTAGAGCACCCATGGGTTCAATCCCAGTACCACCAAGAGAGAAAGAGTTGTAAAGTTTCAAAGAAAAAATATATAGCGAAAAATGTGAAAAAAAGGAGAACAGATTTTCAGAAAAGAAATAAAAAGTAAATTAAAACATGACAAAACAGAATGTCATATTCTAAAACAGAATAAATAGAATAATAGCAGATAAACTTAAAAAAAAAAAACATAAAAATGAAATTGAAAAAAAAAAGTGCTGGAGACACAGCTCAGCGGCAATACTTGCCCTCCAGGTGCAGACCCCTGGGTTGGAAAGCACATGGCCCACAAGTGACAGAGTCAGGAAGCAAACCTCGGCTCAGCAAGAAATCCTTCATTCTGCAGCGAAGTCCATCCATCAAGCACTGGAGGCTCACTTTCTGGGTATAGGAAATGGCCCCTGAGTTACGGAAGGAGACTGGCTTTTCTAGTTTACAATGGGGGTGAGTTAACCACTGGAGGCTGCTGCGGACGTGCAGTTTGGACAGTCAGGGACCTGGTTATGCAGGTTGAAATTTCAACTCAGGAAGGCAGTTGTAAAAAGTTGGAAACTCCTGTCACTGGGAGAAGCTCACAACTTATCTTCCTTCCTCCGGGACCCATTGTTACCTAGAGTTTTACCGTTTGCTTTTCTCCTCCCAGGACTCATCCACAATGGGAAAAGGGAGAACTCCGTTGGCCCCTTCCTTCAGGACCCATTGTGGTTGGGAAGGGGTGAGTGTTTGCTTTTGGTGGAGGTGCTGGGGACCAACCGGGAAGGGGTGAAAGTTGGCTTTTCCCTCGGGGCCCATTATTACTGGGAAAGGATGCACCGAGAGAGGTTTCATGACTGGCTAATTTCCCTCCTCTGTTCCTCTCTCTTTCTTGGGGAACTGTCTTGTAGGAATATTATTTTCCATAACCCTTCCCTGGGTTTGCTCCCGAAATAAACACATACATGGAAAAGAAAAAGAAGCACAACAATGAAAATATTATGAAAAGAATAAGAAATGTGGAAAACAGAACAAAAAAAATTCAAATATATAATTGGTAGACCTAAAGAAGAGAACAAGAGGCTGCGGCTGGGGCTCAGCGGTAGAGCGCTCACCTAGCCTGTGCGAGGCCCTGGGTTCCATCCTCAGCACCACATAAAAATAAATAAATAAAATAAAGGTATTGTATCCAACTACAACTAAAAAATAGTTTTTTTTTAAAAAAAAAGAAGAGAACAAAGCATTAAAACAATAAAACAAAATAATCTGAAATAAATATTTCATTCTTCAAGTTGTGAAAAATAGAAAGTTTGCTGGTCCGTTTTCAAAATAGAGTAATTTGCCTTAATCAGGATGTAAGATCCAGTTATAGCCTTTTCCTTTGCCCACCCTAGTCTTAAAATTAGCCAATTTTGTAGATCTTAATCCCAGCTTCTCCCATCAGAGCAAGGGGCAGTGCTGCCCTGGGGATAAAAGCAGACAGACTGCCAGGATCTTCTTGGTAGCCCCCATTTTGTAGAAGTAAAAGGTTTCCCTTGTCAAGTTTGTTTTTGTGCACGTGTTGATTTCTTGCAGCACCCTTATATTTCTAACAAAGTCTGATGGCCACATCATATTCCAAGAAAAGAAGTTTAATACAACCCAGGCATATTCCGAGAAAGTTATGGTGTTAAGGAAAAGGAATTAAACTTCCATTCCCATCTGGTTAAAACATGACAGTGATACTTCTTAAAATAAACTGCTAAGCTCACATGAAAGTAAAGGAAATTTTCAAAAGCCCAAGCAAAGTAGGAATTAAAAACCAAATGAGCATGAGTTGACACTACAGCTCTCCTTGGGAAGGACCGGTTCCTGGTGTCAGGAAACAAAGAGCTTCCAATTTCAAGGACCGTTTGAGTAGAGATGAGTCCTTACATCAGCAAGTAGCTGGGAACTGGAAAGTCCCTACCCGAGGCAAGAATCCTGCAAGAACTACTCCCCGAGGGAAAGAACGGCCAAGGAAAAGTCTCCACCAGCAAAAGAGACAGCGCGAGGAGTTTGTTATGTAAGGGCCTGGGCTCCAGTTAGGGAAAAGTGGTTTCCCTGGAGAAATTTTCAACATGGGCTGCCTTCATGCAGATCTGAGATTTTGGTTTACATAACTGGTGTGGTTCAGAAAGGCCAAACCAGCCAGCGCGGTGGCACAGCCTGTGATCCCAGGGATTCTGGAGGTGGAGGCCAGAGGATCACAAGTTCAAAGCCAGCCTCAGCAATTTAGTAAGACCTTGTCTCAAAATAAAAAGGGCTGGGGATATATAGTTCAGTGGTAAAGCACCTCTAAGTTTAGTCCCCAGAACCACTGGGATGGGGATGGGGGGAGAAGGACGGGGCTGGGAGGAGGAGAAGGGAAAGTGGGGAGGAGGAGAAGGGGAAGGAGTTAACAAATTGGTAATAGCCTTGGGGCACTTGGGAGAAAAAAAAAAAAGCAAAATTGCTTTGAAGACCCATACTCTTAAACCAGAACCAGGTTTCCCCTAAATAAATCTGGATTTTTTTTATTTATTTATTTTGAAGAAGGATTGAACCCAGGAGCACTTTACCATATCCCCCAGCCCATTTTGAGTCTCACTAAATTGCTTAGGGGCCTTGCTAAATTGCTGAGACTGGCTTTGTATTTTCGATCCTCCTGCCTCAGCTCCCCAGGCTGCTGGAATTACAGAAGTGAGCTACACCACCACACCTGGCTCTTTTTAATTTTGAGACAAGATCTTGGTAAACTGCTGAGACTGGACTTGAACTTTCAATTCTCCTGCTTCAGCCTAGGAGTCTCTGGGATTATAGGCATATACCACTGCACCCAGCAAGATTGAAAAGTTTTTTAAATTTTTTAAAATTAAAAGATGCACAATATAGGCATCTTTTCAGGGGAAGCATACACACACACACGCATGCACATACTAACCACACTGTGTAAGAAAGAAAATCTGAAGATCTATAACCATTAAAGGAATTGATTAGGGGGTTGGGGTTGTGGCTTGGTGGTAGAGCACTTGCCTAGCACATGTGAGGCACTAGGTTCTATCCTCAGCACCACATAAAAATAAATAAATAAAATAAAGTTATGATGTGCATATACAACTCAAAAATTAAAAAAAAGAGGAAATACTGTCCAGCTTACTCTATGTGGCAAGAAGAAAATAACCTTTGTGGTAGAGACAGCTAATGCCCCATTACCTGTTCTCACCTTCTTTCTCACAACTAAAGAATTCCTAAGCAGCAGAATACAGGATTTGAAGACGGGTGAGTCACTTGGACACACAAACTATGGGTGGTTGAGAAGAACCACCAACCAGCCCTAACCACCAACTTCCAGATAGTCCAGGGAGAGAAGCAAAATTCTCCCTCATTGAAGTCACTGTTATTTTTGGTAACTGTTACAGTGAAACTAGGTTACCAAATAGCCCACCACAGATAACATCACCAAAAATGAACCATATGATAAAAGAGAATTTGGGAAGTCAATCTGTTATGATTGTAAATGCAAAATTCTAAATTAACTATTAGCCAATGGCAAATGGAATCTAGTATTATACTTGAATGCTGGGATACAGCTCAGTGATAGAACACTTGCCTAGCATGCATGAGGCCCTGGGTTTGACACGGGCACCATAAACAAAATAAACATACAGTTTTAGTGTGGGATATAGATAGATAGATAGATAGACAGACAGACAGACAGACTAAGGGTTTATACCATGAATGCAGAGATGGTTTTAATATTAGAAAGTGTATTAATATATATAACCACACTGACAGACTAAATTTTCAAACCATGTGATGATCTTAGTAGGTGGAAGAGTTAATTCAGTACCCATTTGTAATAACCCTTAGTAATCCAAAACTAGGAAGAAATATCTTGACCAATGAAGGACATCCAGCAAAAACCTATGGAATTTTTTTTTCCTTTTTATTTATTTTTTGGCACCAGGGATTGAACTCAAGGGCTCTTAACCACTGAGCCACATCCCCAGTCCTTTGTTGTTTCTTTATTTTGAGACAGGGTCTCGCTAAGTTGCTTAGGGCCACACTAGGTTGCTGAGGCTTGCAATCTTCCTGCCTCAGCCCCCTGAGGAGCTGGGATTACAGGCTGTACCACCCCATCTGGCATGGGAAATAATTTTAACATTTGACAAAAGAGAGTACAGGATGAGAAATATAAGTGACAAACAGGAACATGATACAAGAAAATATAAACACCATGAACATAAAAGAACCTACTAATATAACTTCAAAATAGACAAGACAGCAACTGACAAAGCTTCTAGGAGAAATAGTTGATTCATAGTTGATCACTATGGTTAGAAAATTTAACACAGCCTTTTCAGAAACTGATTTGTAAAGGAGAAAAAATAAGCAAAGGTATAATGAAGGTGTACAGCTTCCACTCTTCTTTATGGAAGCAACCAGGATCTTTGCAAAATTCCACTCTCTGGGCACAGTCACAGGGCACGTCCGATGCTGTGCAGGTAGAAATGAAGCTGCGCTCTCTGCACAGTCGCTCCTGCCAGCAGGGCCCCTCGGATGACAGCTGAACCCAAGGCAGCCACCAGCAGCTCTGCCGCCAGCAACAGCCCCCCCATCTGGGCTGGGCTCACCTGCTGCTGCTCCCTGGCAGCGGCACCTGCAGCTGGCTGAGCTGTGGGCTCTCTGTCACACTGGCCATGCTGCAGCTGGGAGCTTTGGTGGGAGGAAGGAATGCTCTGCCCCCAACGTCTGACATCACTTATCAGAAGCCTCAGGGAACCCAGCCAGTAAGGCAGCAGCCGCAGGTTGGTGACTTGTGCCTCCATGAGATAAAACAATTTTTAAAGCGTGCCCAGAACCAAGATGACATTGGGCTCTGTGAGGGTTTCAATGAGGAGTTGAGACAGTGCAAGCTCACTAATAGATTCCTCTAATCACGAAATTCAAGTTGAAGAAGGAGAAAATGGGCTGGCATCACTAAATTGTTTTAGCATAAAAATGTAATTGGTAGTGAAAGCATAAAGTGTAAAACCATCAGCAAACCCTCCCTCTCCTCCGTGATGCATAGCATCCTGGGTTTGTTTGGGTTTTTGTTTTGTTTTGTTTTGTACCAGGAATTGAACCCAAGGGCGCTTAACCCTTGAGCCACCTCCCCAACCCTTTTTTTATATTTTATTTAGAGATGGCATCTCGCCATCTTGCTGAGTTGCTTAGGGACCTGCTAAATTGCAGGCTTTGAAATCACAATCCTCCTGCCTCAGCCTCCCAAGCCACCATACCCGGGGCATCCTGGCTTATGACTAGCAACAGAAAAGGATGTTCTCACGGTTCATTGAGATGGCATAGAAATGGTGACTGGGCAAATATATCTGGGGCCTCTGTTGCACTGTTATTGTTTGTGAGTTATTTAAAATAAAACGATTTTCTTTTTCTTTCATTATTTATGGTACTGACATAGAATCTACGTGCTCTACCACTGGGCCATATCCTCAGCCCTTCTCATTCTTAAGTCTCCCTAAGTTACTTAGGGCCCCCATAAGTTGCTGAGACAGGACTCAAATTTGTGATCTCCTGTCTCAGCTTCCCAAGTTCCTGAGATTACAGTCTCATTTTAAACGAGAGAAGTTGCATAAGAACCTATATATTAAGATATAATTTATGTAAAGTTAAAAATGCAGTGCTAAATAATATGTTGCTTAGGAATATGTGATTAAAAAAACATTTCATGTGTGTGCACTGGAAATTGAACTCTGGGACATCTACCACTGAGCTACATCCCTTGCTCTTTTCATTTTTATTTTGAAATAGGATCTCACTAAGTTGCCCAGGCTGGCCTTGAATTTACTTGCAATCCCCCTGCCTCGGCTTCCAGAGTTCCTGGGATTACAGGCATGTGCCACTGCACTGGGCCAAAAAAAAAAAAAAAATTATTCAAGGGACTCATAAACACGTAATTCAGGATAATAGCTACACCTGTGGAAAGGGTGCGTGCCATGTGGGATTGCACACAGAGGCTTTTAACTGGATCCGTTAGTTTTGTTTATTTTGAAGGGATCTGAAACAAATGTAGAAAAATGTTCAAATTCAACAAAGCTTGTGCCTGGATATTGTTTTCTGTACCCTGGAAATATTTCGTCATTCAAACAGTGGGGGAAGAAAAAGATTTAAGAAAAAACAAGAGCATCCACAAAGAAAAAGGAATTGCACATGAGATTTTGCAGGAAGGTCTGGTTAGCCTGAGAAAATCAGTGGCCCTTCCAGTTAGCGCAGGAAAGGGGAGCCAACCGTGAAGCAGTGTCTCCAGGGCTTGGAGAGAAAAAATGAGTGACCCAAGAATTTCATCCCCTGCCAAGCACCCACAGGCTCTAGCTCAAAGAACTCAGGAACTACACTGAGCCAAAAGCCCTTTGAAATCCAACCAACTAAATAACGAATCAAATAAAGGATGCAAGAATGAAGAAGTCAAGCTAAAAGGTCTGTTATTGAACGCCGAATTCAGAGAGTAAAAGGCTCCCTACCCAAGGAGATCATGGTTGCAAACAGAATGTAAATAGTACATACATCAGCACCTGAAAAGGAATTCACATAACTATCAACAATGGATAGACTGGGGTAGGGAAAATGATGGTGATTATAAGCATACTATTTTCTTTAACCTTAGATAACTATCTAAGATGAATGCATGTGGTCAAGAGTTGTTTTTCATGTGTAGGATTCTGTAGGAATTCCTGTCTTCTTTTCAGTGGGTCTGGGTACTGAACCCAAGGCCTTGCACAGATAAAGTGTAGCTCTACCCCTGAGCCACATCCCCAACCCCAGGAATTAATATTTCTCATAATGAAAAAACAGCTGGAATTCAGTAATTTGTTCATTTGTCCTTTGGATAAATACAAGTCAAATTTAAATAGTGCTTAAAAATGAATAATCCTTATCATGATGCCACTGCGACAACTTGCTTTCCTGTAGATCCAGCTCTGGGTTTTTCTTTGTAGATAGCCATTCTCTTAGTCCTCGGGGGAGTGGGCCCAGGAGGCTTCAAGGAAACCAAAATCCATGGACACTCAAGTCTTTACTTGAAATGGCCTAATGTTTGCATACGGCCTATGTCTATCTTCCTGGTTTTTTGTTTTGTTTTGTTTTGTCCTAGGGATTGAAACCATGGGTGCTTTGCCACTGAATTATATCCCCAGCATTTTTTTTTTATTTGGTAATTTTAAAGTTTATTTGAGGTCTCTCTCTCTCTCTCTCTCTCTCTCTCTCTCTCTGTGTCAAAGGATCTTTATTTATATTCGGTGCTGAAAGTTGAACCCAGTGCCTCATACATATTAGGCAAGTGCTCTACCACTGAGCTACAACCCAGCCCAGCCCTGGGTGGTCTTGAATTTGCAATTCTCCTGCCTCAGCCTCCCAAGTCACTAGGAAGGCACTACCACGCTGGCTTCCTAAATACTTTTAATCATCATTACATTCTCCTTTTTTTTTTTTTTTTTTTTTTTGTCTTTTTTGGTACCAGGGAATTAATCCAGGGGCTCTTAACCACTGGGCTACATGAGACAGGTTCTCACTAAGTTGCTGAGGCTGGCCTCAAACTTACAATCCTCCTGCCTCAGCCTCCCCAGTCACTAGGATTACAGGAGTGCACCACCATGCCTGATCATCATTGCATGTGGCCTAGGCATATATTCCTGGTTTTTTGTTCTGTTTTATTTTGTCCATTACCTCTTTACATCTCCAACCAGCCCAATCCCACAAAGACAGTCCCATGTGAAGGCTGAGTCAGGTTTACACTGTTAAAAATTTCTGAGTATGATTCTTCAAAAGTTATCTCAAGCTGGGAGCAGAGGTGCATGTTGAGAGCCACAGCCGAAGGGGCCCCAGCAAACTTCCAGCTGCCAGGCTTTCAACAGGTGCACACCTGTAATCCCAGCAACTCAGGAGGCTGAGGCAGGAGGATCAAAAGTTCAAGGACAGTCTTAGCAACTCAGCAAGACCCTGTCTTAAAATAAAACATAAAAAGGTCTGGGAATGTACTCAGTGGTAGAATGCTCCTGGGTTCAGTTCCTAGCACCAAAACAAACGTTATCTCAGTTGATAACGATTCACTTATTTGTGTGATGGTGTGGCTGTTTGCTCTCTTCTTCTCTAAACTGTAAGCTCCATAACATCAGGAAACACCTTGTCTCACTCTTTTCGTGACAGCCTTTGACACACACATACATTACCTTGTAACCAGGTGCTCTATACTGAGCTCCATCCTCAGCCCATTTTATTGTATTTTGAGACCAGGTTTCTCTCAGTTTCCCAGACTGGCCTTGAACTTGTGATCCTCCTGTCTCAGCCTCCTGAGTAGCTGGGATTACAGGCGTGTGCCACAGCGCCTGGTTCAAGGTACTTTATTCTTTCTTGTTTATTTGTAGCTTGTCTTATTTTATTTCATTGTCATTGTGGTTTTTATTGGTGCATTATAGCTGTACATAATCATAATAATGGGTTCATCTTGACATGATCATACATGCGAGGGATATCATTTGCTCCCTTACACTCCCTCGTATTCTATTTCCTCCTCTTTCTCCATCCCCTTCCCCCTCCCCTCCTCTATTCTACTGGTCTTCCTTCCATTCATTTTTTTTTTATTGTTGCTTTATAGATATACACAAAGGTGAAGTTCACCGTGGTACATTCATATTCGTACATGGCATATTTTGGTCGATTTCAAAGTACTACATTCCTGAATGAATAAGTATGCCTGGGAAGCAACGCAGCCACCATACAGGGCCTGTAGGGGACACTCTTGGCCCTCCACTGTGTTGAGGCCAAGACATGGACAGATGTCCCTGCCCTCATGGGTGGCAGTCCACACAGTTGGTGAAACAGGGAAGTTGCATCACGTCCCCTCCTGGCCACAGGCAGTGTGTCCTTAGGTAAGTCACACCAGGTCTCTGAGCCTCAATATCTTCCTCTGGGAGATGTGGGCACTGATTCCTGTCCTACAGGGTCATCAATAACCCTTGGATATAGAAGTTTTTTTGTTTGTTTGTTTGTTTTTCACAAGTATTTTTAAGGTGAGGTGGTGCACTCCTGTGATCCCAGCAGTTCAGGAGGCTGAGGCAGGAGGAGTGAGAGTTCAAAGCCAGCCTCAGCAACAACAAGGCACTAAGCAACTCGGTGAGACCCTGTCTCTAAATAAAATTCAAAATAGGGCTGGGGATGTGGCTCAGTAGTTGAGTGCCCCTGAGTTCAATCCCTGGTACAAAAAAGAAAAAAAAAAAATTTTTAACATGAGACAATAGAAAGGATTGTTTCGTTTTTTGAAATAAACCTTATTAGGAATTTAAATGGAAAACAAAGCCAAATGTGTAGAAAGTGCAAAATCTAGCCCAGGTGGTTTTTGTTCTTTAGCTTCATGGGACACAGTAAATCAGGTTCTCACCCTGTAGAATAACAAGTTCAGCAGGATGTGGTGCTGCACACCTGTGATCTCAGCTGCTCGGGAGGCTGAGGGTGGAGGATCACAAGTTCGAGGTCAGCTTCAGCAATTTAGCAAGACCCTATCTCAAAGTAAAGAATTAAAAGGGCTGAGGTGTAGCTCAGTGGTAGAGGATCTCTGGTTAATCCCCAGTACTTTAAAAAAGAATGACAAGTCTAGCTACAGATAGATTTGACAGGCACAACTTGCTGGGCACCCACCACTTGGGTCCTAAGGGGTGAGACAGAGGAGGCTGA
>NW_026000079.1:3873812-3903812 GCF_001458135.2 Marmota marmota marmota | reverse complement strand
ATCCTACAGACTAAAATATCTGATGAATACTAATGCAAAAATCATCCAAAAATACTAGCAAATTAAGTTCAACAGCACAAGAGCATTATCAATCATCATCAAGTAGGATTTACCCCTGGAATTCAAGGATGGTTTTATATACGGAAAGGAATAAATGTAATGTGCCAATTAAAAAAATAAAGGACAAAAATCACATGATCATCTTAAATGATGCAGAAAAAGCATTTGATAAGATTCACCACTCTTTCATTATTAAAAAAAAAAAAAAAAAACCTCAAAAACCTAGGAATAGCAGAAAATTACTGCCAGGCACAGGGTCACATGCCTGTAATCCCAGCTACTCAGGAGGCTGAGATAAGAGGATCAGGAGGTTCAAAGGTCAACTTGGGCAACTTAGGGAGACACTGTCTAAAAATAAAAAGAAAAAAATAAATAAAAAGGGCTGGAGATGTAACTCAGTGGTAAAGCACCCCTGGGTTCAATCCCCAGTACCTTAAAAAAAAGAAAAAAGTTACCTCCTCAACATAATGAAGGTCCCACATGAGAAATCCACAATTAACATCAACAGTGAAAAACTGAAATTTTTTCTTCTAAAATTAGGAACAAGACAAGGATGCCTATTTTCACCACTTCTACTCAACATAGTACTAAAGTCTTACTCAGAGCAATTAGGTAAGAAAAAGAAATAAAATGCATCCAAATTGGGGAAAAAAAGAAGTGAAATAATCTCTTTGCAGATGACATGCTTTTATATATAGAAAACTCTAAAGAATTCATTTTTAAAAGCCCATCAGAACTAATACATAAATACAGCAAAGTTGCAAGATACAAAATTAATGTTCAGAAATTAGTTGCATTTCTATACATTAATAATTAACGACCTAAAAAGAAAATTAAGAAAAAAAAACATTTACAATAGCTTCAAGAAGGATAAAAATACCTAAGAATAACTTAACCAAAGAACTGAAGGACTTAAAATTGAAAACCACAAAACATTGCAGAAAGGAACTAAAGACACAAATAAATCCCATGTTTGCAGATCAGAAGATTTAATATCATTAAAATGTCCACACTAACTAAGCAGTCTACTTATTCAGTGCAATCCTTATAAAGATCCCAAAGCATGCTCTTCTGTATTTTGTTTGGGGTGGGGGACACTGGGGATTGAACCAGGGGTGTGTCACCACTAAGCTACATCTCTGGCCTTTTGCATTTTTTATTTTGAGACAAGGTCTTGCTACGTTGCTAAGGGTCTTACTAAATTGATGAAGCTGGCTTCACTTGTGATCCTCCTGTCTCATCCTCCCCCTTGGCTGGGATTACAGGCGTGCACCACTATGCCGACCCCAGAGGCAATTTTTACAGAAATAGAAAAAGGCCTCAAATTCACAATGAACTTCAAAGGACCCAAAATAGCCAAATAATCTTGAAAAAGAAGAACAAAACTGAAAGCCTACACTTCCCAATTTCAAAATATATTACAAAGCTCTGGTAATCAAAACAGATTGGTAAGGGCATGAAGACAGGAATACAGACGAGTGGATCAGAAAAGAAAGTCCAGAAATGGTCCTCACTTAGCGAATGAAAGGCTGTTTAACAAGGTGCCAATATTACACAACAGGGAAAGGACAATCTCTTCAACAGATAGTTGTGGGAAAACTGGATGCCCACGTGCCAGAAGGATTAAGGCATGAAGACACACACCTGTAATCCCAGCAACCAGGGAGGCTGAGGCAGGAGGGTTGACCGCCAGCCCAAGGCCAGACTGGGCAACTGAGCAAGACCTGGTCTCAAAATAGAAGATAAAAGGGACTAGGGATGTCGCTCAATGGTAGAGTGACCCTGGGTTCAATGCCAGTACCAAAAAAAAAAAAGAATTAAGATGAACCTTTATCTCATGATCTAAGACCTGAAACCATAAAACTCCTAGGAAAAAGCACAGGGGAAAAACTTCATGACCTTGGTCTTGACAGTGATTTCTTGGATGACACCAAAAGCACAAATAACAAAAGCAGAAATAGACCAAGAAGACTACATCAAACAAAAACTTCCACGATCAACAGAGCAAAAGGCTACCTACGGAGGGAGAGAAAACATTTTTTACAAACCGTATATTGAATTAAGAATGAATGCACATAATATACAAAGAACTCAACAACAAAAAGACAACCCAATTTTTAAAACTAGTAAAGGGTTTGAAGAGACATTTCTCCAAAGAAGATATACGAACAACATGCAAATAAAAAAATGCTCAGCCTCACTAATTATCAGGGAAATACAAATCACAACCACGATGAAGGGTAGGGGTAAAAGGGGATAGAGGAGGATTGGTTAGTGCATACAAAAACACAGTTAGGCCAGGCACGGTGGCGCACGCCTATAATCCCAGCTGCTCAGGAGGCTGAGGCAGGAGGATCACAAGTTCAGAGCCAGCCTCAGCAATAGCAAGGCACTAAGCAACTCAGTGAGACCCTGTCTCTAAATAAAATACAAAATAGGGCTGGGGATGTGGCTCAGTGGTCAAGTGCCCCTGAGTTTAATCCCCGGTACCAAAAAAATTAAAAAATATACAGGTAGATAGGAAAATTAAGATCTAACGTTCCACAGCAAGGTAGGGTGGGTATAATTAACAGTAATTTATTGGTGGCTATAATTAACAATAATTTATTCTATATTTCAAAATATCTAGAAGACAGGATCTTGAATGTTCCCAACACAAAGAAATGACAAATGTTTGCGGTAATAGATATGCTAATTACCCCAGTTGATCTTTGCACATTTGACTATGTGTCAAAATACCACATCATACCCCATGAATATGTAGAATTATCATGTGTCAATTAAAAAAAAAGTAAGCCACCTTCCACGCATTCGGATAGCTACTATCAAAAACACAGCCTGACACAGTGGCTCACATGTGTAATCCCAGACACCCAGGAGGCTGAGGTAAAAGGACCGCAGATTCAAGCCAGCCTGGGCAATCTAGAAAGACCATGTCTCAAAATTAAAAAAAATAATAATAATAATAATAAAAAGGGCTGGGACTGTAGCTCAGTGATGGAGAGCCCCTGGGTTTAATCCCCAAACCTGTAAAGAAAAAGAAAGAAAAACCAATACATCTGTGCTTGGTGGCACATGCCTGGAACCCAGCTACTCAGGAGGCTGAGCCAGGAGACTTGCACGCGCAAGGCCAGTCTCAGCAACTCAGTGAGAACCTGACTCAAAATAGAAAAGACCTGGGATGTAGCTCAGTGGTAAAGCGCCCCTGGGTTCGATCCCAGTACAAAAAGAAAAGAAGGAAAAAACAGTGTGCATAGAGTTAATAATACTGCAATATACACTGAAAAGTACGGCATGTTTATGTTGTTTTTTTTTTTTTTTTGCCATAATAGATAGATAGATATACAGACAGACAGAAGACCCACACTAAGAAAAAAAAATGTGAACAGGTTCTTCACCACTTAGACATCATAGTAATACTTGGCACAGATAAAAGGCATGTGTTTCATTTTTAATTTGGGAAGAGTTATTGCTTTTCTGTTTGTTTGCAGTACTGAAGATTGAACCCAGCAGCACTTTACCACGGAGCTACATCACCAATCCTTTTTAGTTTTTGAAACAGGGTTTTTACTAAGTTGCTGAGCCTGGCCTCCAACTTGTGATCCTCCTGCCTCAGCCTCCCAAGTAGCTGGGATTACAGGAATGTGCCACCACACCTGGTGGTAAACAACGGCTACAGTGATGAGGAGGTGACAAAGGAGGGTCAGCCTGTTCCAAGGCCAACCAATTTTAGAAGGCTTAAGATCTGGAAGTAGATTCTAATAAAACTCCCTGTGCCTGTTTCTTTGGGGAAATCTTAAACCTTGGGGTACATGCTCCCATTTCCAAACGCCTGATCCCAAGTTCTACAGGCTGGGGTTCCTGCCGTGTTCTCACTGGGGGGTCCCTTGGTGCAAGAGAGGGAGAGAAATGGAGAAGGCGTGTTGTTTCTTAGCAGCTGAGGCTTCCTCTCCTCCCCTGGCCTCCCTGCAGCCCTACTCTTCACCCCACAACTTCCGCTTCTTGGAATAGCACGTTGGTGAGGATTCTAGGCTCCACACCCCGCGGGGCTCAGGACGGGGGTCTGGCCCCCTGTGGAATCACAGTAAGGATGAAATGAGGCCTCCTCTGCACCTGGAAA
This sequence comes from Marmota marmota marmota, assembly GCF_001458135.2. NCBI lineage: Eukaryota > Metazoa > Chordata > Mammalia > Rodentia > Sciuridae > Marmota > Marmota marmota. The sequence goes on along the minus strand of NW_026000079.1, from coordinate 3,899,632 downwards.
TTGAACAGGGATCTGAGTCTGGATGATGAAAGTCTGGAGACAGGGACACTTGGCCTCTGGCCCTCGGTGGAGCAGGAGGGAGGGTGACAGCAGGTGCCGGGATCCAGGAGTCCTCATTTCTCTCTTGCTCTGCCTGTGAGGTTCCTCCTCGGGTTAGAGTGGAGGGCAAAGACCACCCAGGATGAGAGGATCTCAAGGAGACTGAAGGGTTTGACGAACGCCATCAAGGGACCAGGTAAGAGGGATACAAACTCCAAATCCAGCCTTTATTACCATCATTTTAGTGGCTACGCCGAGGGTGAAGGCTCAGCCCTGCTTAGCTCATCCCAGACACAGAGGCAGCTGGGGTGGGGGGGGTCCCTAGACGTGCTTCTCGACCCAGCTGAGGGCTATGGAGGAGGGAGAGGTCTCTGCCACTGCTGACACCAGGAGCAGGGAGACCTCAGCAGCAAGCCGACCTCTGGAGGTCAGGACCCAGCATCAGGCAGGAGTCAGACACAGACATCAGGCATTGGAGGGGTAAACAGACGGAACAGGTGAGGAAACTCCTGGGGTCCCCAAACAGCATTCAGATCTCATAGGGGGGCCCCTAGGGCCTGCTGGCTCCAGGGACTGAGACCCTCATGGTAGCACCCCCACACTGAGATATTCACAAAGGGGCCCTGGCATCTCCCCTTCCCCTGTTGAGCGAGGGTAAGGAGAAGGTCTGAGGGAGAAGCTAGGAGGGGCAGAGGGGTCAAGGAGGGAGCCTGGGAAGAGAACAGGGCTGGGCTCGGGGGGCCTGGAGGGCGGTGGCGGGGCCTTTAGCTGCTACTCTGCTGCTCCTGCTGCCGGATCAGGTTGGCGATGGGGCCGGTGATGCCACCTATCAAGGTCCAGTACTCGTCAAAGCTGATGCGTCCATCGTGGTTGGCGTCCAGGTTCTGGATGAGCTTGTCAGCAGCCTTTCGGTTCCCCGTGTCCTGCAGAGGAACCGGGGATGGAGGGTGGCAACCCCAGAGAGCCTGGGCAGCTGTTGCCCTTGGAAGATGCAAACAGAGCCCTGGGGTGGGGGCGGGGGTGAGGCCTGGGCACCCTGGGAAGACCCGGGCCTCAGGGCTGCAGGGGAACTCAAAGGACAGAGGAGGACTCCTGGGGAAGGAGGCCCCGGCACAGCAGGAAGGGGAGAGGCAGGTCCCACGGCAGGGACTTTACCGTCAGCATGTGGTTGAGCTCCTTCTGAAGCATCTTGCGGAAGCTGCTCTTGCTGATCTTGTTCTTGACCAGGCTGTGCTTAGACACGTATTTGTAGAAGTTCTCCACCAGCACCACCACCGCCTTCTCTAGGTCCGTGTAGCAGTCGGCCATGGCGCTGCCTCAGCTCCTCCGGGGCCTGGTACCGAGGAAGGGAGATAAGACATCCACAGGCCAAACCTGCTCCCTTACTCGCATGCTGCGCCCTGGCACCCCAGGGATGACTGGTCCTCAGGAAAAACGGGGGCCCATGGGTGCCTGGGTGCGGGGGTGGGCCCTGGAATGAGAGCTCTGCGGCTCCTCTAATCCAGGTGCTCCCCAGCTCAACCGCCTGGACAGGTTCTCCAGGCCTTCCCCAGCCCAGGGCACCGGGCTGCCTGCCGCTTGTCAGCCCTGGTAAGAGCAAGGGGCTCCCTTTCGGAGGAGGACGGCGACTGCCCAGGCCTCCCACCCTGCTCCACACCTAGCACCGAGGGCCCCTGCCCGGGGGCAAGTGCAGCTAAGAACTGCTAGGATGCGAACCGAAGCCCACCCCAAGCCCTTCTCCAGGCTCCAAGGCAGTGAATCCAGAGGCTCAGGCCCCAGCCGCCCATCTCCAGGAGAGGACAAGATGCTGACCCATCACGTCAGATTTTGGGCAGCCTCCCAACCACCCTGCCACGCCCAGCAAGCCTCTCTGCCCTCCTACCCACCCCTAAAACATACAGCAGAATCCAAGGAAGCCCCCTTACCCCATTACCTAAGGAGGAGCCAGGCTGTTCTGCCCCAGCTGGAGCCGGACCCTGGACACAACAGCTGCCTGCCAGAGGCCACTTGCGTCACCCCCTCACCCAAGGACAAAAGGCACTCACATTCCAGGCGGATACAGCCTTCTGAATAACAGGATATGAGGGGAGCAGGCGGATCTCCTCTGTGAGTCGCCGCCCATGCCCAGAGCCCCCCCAAGTCAACCCAAGCAAATCAGACACCCCTCCCACCCTCAAGGCCAAGAATGAGCTCCAGCCGCCTTCAGCTGGTTCTGGCAAGGGGAGATGGACCCAGCCACAGAGCAGGCTGACGGGAAATGGGGGTCTCCTTCTCTAGGCCCCACAATGCAGCCTCCTGCCCCTGCCACCTGCTTTCCCCTACCCTCGTGGCCATTCCTACTCCCATGCCCATGGCCATGCCTGCTCCACCCAGCTGAGCCTGCCCATCACTCTGGCCTTGCCCAAACCACGCCCCCCTTGGAGGCCCGCCTTGACCCCTGCCCTCTGCATGTTCCTCCCCGACTCCTACTGACACGTCTGTCTTCAGGGTCCCAGCCCTGTCTGGAGCCACTAACTGGTGTGGCCACTGTCTCTACAGCTCTGGTCTCATTCCTTGGGGCAAGCATCGTGTTTCTGAAATGCAGCAGCTGCATTTCCTGAGCCAAACAACAGAATGCACAGACCTGAGGACAATGATTTTTCCTCGGGGTACACAACCGCCCTTCTTCTGGTCTCCCTGACTCCCCTGGCCCTCCTGGTTCGGCTCCGAGCCTTGCTCAAGGGAGATAATTCTATGAATGTTGTACCTCCGTTCAGCCCTGATAGTAGGTGTCCAAGACCCCCAGCTAACTTTCCAAGTCTTTTTCTCTGATGGAGCTTTTTCTCAAGGAAGGGTGAGACCTGGAGGAAATAGCCCAGGAAGGAAGAAGGAAGGAGAGTTGAGAGGGAAGGGTCAGTGGCATCTCTGGCAGGAAATTCTGCCCTTCTCTCCCTGCCCTCGCCCGCATGACCACTCTGGTCTGTGGCTGGACGGATGACATAAAATGCCAGCACTGCAGGAAACCGTACTCTTTATTTAAGTGTGTGGTTCAATAAGACGTTCAGACAGATCCTCTGACATCCACAAATAAAGAGGAAGAAAAAATTTCAACCACCATCTGACTGCTCGGCTGCTCTTGGGTGGGAGGTACCCAAGCTCATGACCAGAGCTCCTGGGGTTTCTGGAAATGGTACCCATTCCCGGAAGGATTATGCCACACCCACTCCCAACAAGCCTGGGGAGTAGGGAAAGCATTTGGAGACCCCTCCCACAATTAACCCCCTCAGACCTGTTCCTACCCTGGGAATCCCGTGGGGAGCAGTCAGGGAGAGGGAAGGGAAAGACATGGGCGTCTGGGGTGGTGAACCTCTGCTCCTCCCCACGAGACCCACCTCTCCCTCCACCTGCCTTTTGAAGTCTTATTTCTCCAGCCACAGGCAGCTCCTCCTACTCTTCCTCAACACCATGCCCAACCCCTACCCTACCTGCGGCAGGGGCCAAGTAGGCAAGACACAGGTGAGCACCCAAAAGAAGACTCAGCCTCTGGCTCTCAGGTGGGCTGGGCAAGCCAGAGAGGTACCTGCCCGGGCTTCCACTCCCAGGTCCTCCTCCTGGGAATCTGCCCCCGCGCCCTTCTACTTGTAAAATGGACAACACCGAGATAACCATCTAGACAAACACTTTTCTGAAGCTTTTTCCGATGGCAGGTTATCAGAGTGGGACAGTCACAATCACGTGTCATTATTCTCCGCCTCCCACCCTCCCCTGGGGGCCAGGAGACAGGATCTGCCACCCCACCCAACCCATAGCCACCTGCTCCTCCAGATGCCCATCCTCTCACCTAAGGACCTATCTCCAGGTATGGGGGAAGGGCAGCTGTGCTGTCCTACGGCCCCTCTCTAGGATGGGTGGCCCGGAAGTGGTTCCTGCAGTAACATTGTCTCAAGAGATCTTGGCAGAGAATGGTGGGCAGGGGGGGGAGTCAGGGTGACAGTGCACATTGCAGACTTTCAAGAAAGTGGGAAAAGGGGACCACTGTCCTCCAAAAGCCCCTCCCTGGCCCCCACGTTCTCCTTGTCTTCTCCTTGGCTGATTCATCATTGAGCAACCAGCAGGCTCCCACCTCCCACCCCCGCCCACCTGAGCCCAGCTTGCTGACTTCTCCAAAAGCCCAAATTGCCCTGACACCATGCCCCTGGATCTCAGCCACTCCAGCCCCGCCCTCCCACCCCCAGGTTCTGGCCCCGCCCCCTCGAGTGTCTGCTGACACCCCCCCCACACACACCAGTCCCCTTCATTCTGGAACCCTGAACCTCCACCACAGCCTCAACGTGCACCTCTTGCCACCCTGCACACACTTCTGGACTTTTACATTGTTTCCAAGCCGTTGGGATGTGTCCCCAAACTCCTAGTCCCCTGTCTCTGGGATTCTCCAGAGTCTATCCATTCTCAAGCTCAAGTTTGGCATTTTGAGTTCCTTCTATCTGCATCCCATCTACCACTCACTCACTTATTCACGCTCCTGCACGCTCTCGTACTCATGTGTTCATTCAGTCATTCTTTCTCTTTGCAGGAGAGAGGGAGTTGGTGCTGAGGCTTTGTGCTGGCTAGGCCCCCTCCCACTGAGCCTTAGTCCCAGCTGCAGGCATTCCCTTCCTGACTCACTCATTCTGTCCCAAGTGCCCTCGGTACACTGGGAAGGCCTGTTGAAGAACTGGGCTGGGAATCTGAACAGGGCTGGGAAGGCGATCAGTATCTGCAGTAAGTATTTCAAAAGAATCTCTCAGCCTCAATCCACAGGTCCATTCTCTGCTGTGTTCTCAGTTGCCTGAGGTTCATGGTTCACACAGGCGACCTGCCTCAGCCCTTCCCACCCTCACAGGGTTCATTCACACCTGCACACACAGAAGCAAGGGGCTCGGCCTGTACGGATCCCCTTTGCTTGGGCACCTCATTTACCTTCTGCCCTCTTGTGCTTTCAGACCACTACACTGTGGACTTCTTTGAAATTTCTTACAGATGAGTGAAGCTGGAGGCATGTGCAGGCACGTGTGCAAACCCAGACGCACACGCACACGCACACGCACACGCACACGCTGCACCTGGCCTCACCACTCAGGGAGCTTTGCTACTTGCTGGGGCAGGGCTGCACCCTCCTCACCTCCACCCTGCCCTCACCCCCACCTCGGCTGGGCTAGGCAGGCCAAGGCTCCTATAGTACCAGTGGCTCTGCCAAGCCAAGGCAGTCAAGCCAGGACCTGCCTGGGTCCCAAGGTGGAGAAGCTTCGGGTTCAAGGCTTGGCTTCTTTCCCTCTCCCTTTTCCAGGGAGCTCCCAGGCTTCCCCAGGGCCTCACCCAGGCCCCTCCCAAGGAACAACTCCCAGAGCACAACGGGGCCTGCATCCGGGACCTGCCCGTGGTCTTCAGGTAAAGAAGCCCCCTCAGCCCCTGCCTCCTTCCCTGGGCTCTGAGGCTCTCTGGACCCTCCTGGGTCCTATTAAGTCTCCCCGGACACAACTCCCAGATCCCAGAGAGGCCTGTGTCCCACATCTGACCACCCCACCGTCCCCACCAACACACACTTGTCCCTTGTGTTCAGGGAGGGCCGAGCAGCTGTGGGCAAGGCTTCCAGTGTTCTGCCCAGCGTCCCAGCCCCTGGAGAAGAGCCCAGGCAGCTGCTGGGCCAGAGAGGGTCTTACCACCCTGCCCACTCCTCTGGAGGCCCCCTGGAGCCCCCAGCCACAGCAGGACTCCTCATTCTCAAACTGGCCTTTGGAAAAAGTTAATAATTAACAAAACCTCTTCCTGCCCTGCCTCTGGAAGTCCCCTGTCCCCAGGCCCCCTTCACTGCCCCTTCTCCTGGCCTCCCAAGCCTGCAGGGTCCCTTGGGCAGCCCCAGACCTCCCAGACCGGATCTGGGGTGCTCACCTGCCTGCTCGATCCACCTCCACTCCTGCAGGGTTCTGGGGCCTGGGCTCTGGCACTGCCAACGGCTCCCCCGTTCAGCCCAGCCAGGACTCCTCCCCGCTGCACTCCCAGAATCTGTCCCACTCCCTCCCGGCCCTGCCTGGCTGAGCTGGCTCGGTGGGGAGGTAGTGGCTGAGCTCCTTCTTAACTTGGCCCTGGGGTTGGGCCCTGGTTAAAGGGATACACACCTTTTTTCACACCCCTCTACTGCCACCCCAGAGGGAGTGGTAGAACCTGGCACTCCCCCAACTCCACCCTCCTAACCCCACAGGGCCTGAGCAGAACCTGACAAAGTGGAGAAAGGAAGGGAAGGACTGTCACCTGCCCTTCTTACCTGGGTCACTGGGAGCCCAGTTTCAGGGGCCCTCAACAGACAAGTTCAGTTAGCATTCCAGTCCAGCCTAGCTGGCCACAAAAGCTTCCTCGATGTTTGGATGTCAGGAACAACACCTGACTTCTGTTGACACTGGGGACCAGAGGTTGGCTGTGGTCTTCCCTCTCCAGGTCAGCGCATCCTCACCTCTGCTGAGACCCATCCCCAAAACCCTTCATGCACAGTAGAGGAGTCCTCTGCAAATCCCCCCACACCTTTCCCCCAGGTCCCCAAAGAAATTGGCCAGCTCTACCTCCCTGTGGTGGGGACTCTCTCCCACTCCCAGTGACTTCCACTCACTGGGCACGCATCTGTGTGTTGGGTTGTCTGATAAGTGCTGCGCGTCATCTTCCCGACACTCCTATACGTGAAGTCCTGTGCCTGTCCCCTTTTTACAGGTGACAGACACACTCGAAAAGCATGTCCAGAGTTTCACAGATGTAAGTGGCAGATAGGACTTCAACCCAGGCAGGTCAGCCTGTACCTCAGCCCTACATTTTCTTTGCCGTTGGTCAGCGGGGTCCCAAGACACTTGGGTTAATATCCTTTCCCCCAGTGTGCACACCTGGGCCCTTGTCTCCTGCTGGAGGATCAGCTCCTTGACAAGGCAGAGCCTATGCCTCAGAGAGGTCTAAGCCAGGTCTCCGGCTTGTTGGGCTTGTTTCCACCCTCACCCAAATCCATGGGGAGAAGGCAACACCCAGTCAGTCCCACTGCAACCGCTCTCGTTCCCGGGTCTGTCCCACTGATGACTCTACCACCTGCCCCCAAGGATCCCTCACCCATGGACCCCAGGGCAAGTGTCCAATCAAGACAACATCTTTCAATTTTTTTTCCATTTTTTTATTAATCAAATGATACAAAACAACCATCATTCTGTAAATGCCCACACACCCGGCTGCTCCTCTCCCCACAGTCACACCCTCCCAGCCTCTTCCTCAACGCTCTCCCTCCTCCCCTACCCTAGCCCTGGGACAGAGTCTTGGGAGGAGGGTGGGGCAGGGCTGGAGGCTGGAAGGGATAGCCTGGGACAGACAGCTACAATTTAGTTTGGAGATGGAGAGGGGCAGGTTCTCAGAGATCCTTTTTGGTACCATACCCAGCCGTATCCCCAGCTCCATTCTTCAAATTATTTCCCATAGCCCAGCTTCTCTGCCCTTTCCCCACGATCAAATCACTCGGCCCTTACACCACTGTTACCCCTCCATGTCCTCCCTGGTCCCAACCTGCTCCCTGACTGAGCTTCCCTCCGGCGGGGTCTCTGGGTCCCGTCATCTCCACAGAGCACGGGAAGGAGGTATTCAGAGACCCTGGAGAGGGCTATTATGAACCTGAACTTGGCAGAGATGAGGAAAGGTACAGGCTGGGGAACAGGGTGGGGGTGATGGAGAGAAGTTTTATTTCCAGGCCCACGGTCTTTAAGGTCCCCTTTCCCCCCGTATTCCCCCTAAGAGATTCCAGGGAGAAGTCCTCAGCTCCTTGGGACAGGGCTCTCCAGCTTCACACTCTTGGCGGCTTCTCCAATTAGCTCCCAGAAGCTCCCGAACTCCAGTTTAGAGTCGTTACAGTTGCCCAGGTTGGCAATCTTCTCTTCCAGCCCACAGTTGCTCTGAGCAGAGGGAAGAAGCCACAGCTCAGCGAGACAGTGCCTGAGATCTTCCCACCCTGCCCTGCCCAGGGGCAAACAGCAGGGCCTGAGCCTGCCTGGCACTGGCAAGGGGGAATCTAGGGGTTGCCAGTGCCCGTGTGGGTGGGGTCGGGAGGCACTTGCTTGGGAAGTCAGGGGACTGACTCGGGTGGGGTCCATCCCCTCAGTACCGGCATGAGGTGTGGCAGCTGTTGGGTGACCAGGTCCCGCAGCTCAGAGGAGGTCAGTGTCTCCTTCCCGCCCTCCACCGAGTACTGGTGGAAGTTCTTGATGAGGGTCTCAATGGCCCTCTCCACATCACTGAATTCCTGGGCGTCCTGAGGGCAGCAGACATTAAGCGCATCAGGGAGGCTCCTGATCCCCGGGAGCTTGGGTAAAGCCAGCAGGGCAGAAGACAGCTGGAGTGGCCCTGCCCACTCCAGAGCCCAGGACCCAGTCCCTCTCCCTCACCTGCACCCCAGCCCCCAGCAGCTTCTGCCCTTACCCACCGGTTGGGCAAGACTTTCCTCCCCGCCCCCCCATCCCCAGGCAGGACAGGTCCCAGCACGTGTGCAGACATCCTCTTCCCAGGAGGAGTCCATCCGATCACCTTGTGTGGGGTTCAGGGAGGGATCTCAGGCCTCACTGCCGAGGTCTGGGTGTAGGGCCAGGCCAAGGTGAGGGGCAGAAGTCAGTGGGGAACACAGATCCCCGGGGTGGAAAAGAACAGGGAAACAGGCCAAAGAGCGATGGTCCCACCTCAGCATTGGCTGACCGACACTGTCCCATGGTGCCTGGAGCACTTGGTCCCTTGGTGAGTCTTGTCGTCCTATAGCCTGACCCAGCAGAACCGATGGGTCATGATCTGCCTGAAAGGGGACCTGAGGTGAGGGGACACTTCTGCTTTCTGTCTCAATGACCCCTTTTGGCTCCACCCAAGATCTTCTGCCTCACCCCAGGGGTCAGAGGCAACCCCACACAGACCCAGTCCCTGCCCAGGGCCCAGGAGATAAGGCCACAGTGCCCAAGCCGACCCATTTAGAGGGTCTCACCTCAGTCTCACACCTCCAGCCACCCACTTCTGCTCAAAACGCGTGAGCTCCCGGACCCAGTCCCCAGCTCTCCCTTGGAAGACTCAGGCAAGAGAGGCCCAGGGTGCTCCCTGTACAGGAGAAAAGCCCTGGGTTTCCTTACCTGCTGGCAGCCGCTGAGACTGGACGGGAGGAGCCAGCTCACCTCAGCTGGGCTCTTATACCTGGGGGAAGGGAGGGGAGGCGGGGGGCTGGGCCTCATGGCCACCCCAGCTCTTGCAGCAGCCTGGGCTGGGAGCCAGCTGTGTGGGCCCCACCCTCCATTGGCCAGAGCTCCAGAGCCAGTCCCCACCCCTGCCACGAGGAGGGAGCCATGGAGGGCTGGGGCTGGGACACCCCTGGCCCCAGATCAGCAGGCAGAGTCACAGGGAGAGAGGGAAGGAAGGTTGGGGAGGAAGGGAAGGGGGACTTAGAGAACCACGCCAGGGAGGTGGGATGACCTGGGGGAACTGCGAGGAACAGAGGGGGTCTCCATTAGTAGAAAGTAGAAAGGTGTCCATTAGGGAAGAAAGAGAAGCAGGGGCTGATTTGAGGTTTGTAGAACGAAGGTCTGCAGGGGGGCCTCCCTGTACTTTTATTTTTCAATATTTATATTTTAGTTGTAGTTGGACACAATAGCCTCATTTCACTCATTTATTTTAATGTGGTGCGGAGGATGGAACCCAGAGTCTCCACGTGCCAAGTAAGTGAGGTGAGCGCCCTACCTCTGAGCCACAACCCCAGCCCCCTCCCTGTACTTTTGAGATACCTCTCTCTCCGCTCAACTTCCCAACCAAAGCCAATAAGGATAATGACCCTCAAGCCTACCCAGACCCAGAGCCCAGCCATTCCCAATCCTGATGGCTGAGACATGAATGGAGAGGTCAGGAGGAAGAATCAAAGAAGATCAGCAGCCTAGGGCGGGTGTGATGCACACACCTATAATCCCAGCAGCTCCGGAGGCTGAGGCAGGAGGATTTTGAATTCAAAGCCCACCTCAGCAGTTTAGCAAGACCCTAAACAATTTTGTGAGACCCTATCTCTAAATCAAGTATTAAAAGGGACTGGGGATGCCAGGTGCTGTGGCGCAGGCCTGTAATCCCAGCAGCTCCGGAGGCTGAGACAGGAGAATCCCCAGTTCAAAGCCAGCCTCAGCAAAAGCAAGGCACTAAGCAACTCAATGAGACCCTGTCTCTAAATAAATACAATATAGGGCTTCAGATGTGGTTAAGCACCCCTGGATTCAATCCCCAGCACCAAAAAAAAAAAAAAAAGAAGAAGAAGGAGGACGAGGAGGACGAGGAGGAGGAGGGGCAGAGCCTGGTAGAGAGCCACAGTGAGCATTGACTGACTTCCTGTCAGCTCCCTCAGCAGCCCAGAGTGCAAATATGCAGGGCCCAGATGGCAGCTCACAACCTCTCCAAACTACTTGGGCTGCAGGTTCGTCCCTCCCTCAGAATCCCACGCCCTCCTAGCCCACCAGCTCCATAGCAACCCATGCCCTCTAACCCAGTACCCAGGATGTCACCCCAGCGAGCCTTCACTGTACTTCTGGGAACTGAGCCCAACCCAAATGTCCCTCCTTACCTCCCCAGGCTCAGGGGCCTGGAACCTAACATCGTGGGGAGGGAATTCAAGAAAGGGCAGTGGGTTCGGTGTGGATCAGGGCAGAGATGGAGTGGGACTCAGAGCCAAAATGCCTGGGTCCCTTTCCCAACCTCCTTGTGTCAACTTCTCCTGAACTTTCAGTCTTGATTAGGGCGCTCTGTAACTCGAGGCCCTTCCACAAGGGTGTCCAAAGGACTTGGATTCAGGGACCCCCTTCAAGGGTCTCTCCATCTGAGAGCTTCCCTGAGGAGTCCATGTGAGGTCCCTCATAGAACGTCTTTGCCAATGGCCCCTCCAGCCAGGAAGTCTCTGAGGTCTCCGTCTGGTGCTCCTTAGATGTGACGTCTTCATCAGGGATCCTCTTTTTGGGGTGTATGATCAGGAGCTTGTCTCAGCCTAAATGTTTTTCTGGGCTACTAGCTGCCCCACATGGACACCTGCAGGTACAGCAGTGGCAGCCCTAGGAGGCAGTCCTGCTGACTGGCCCGCCTCTGCTCCCTCTGGTGGCGGGTAAAGCAAACCGCATGCCCCTCAAGCCAATGCAAACAGGGAAGGCAGCAGCACTGTCGGAAAGTTCTGCTTCCTTCAGTACCATGGCACCCCATGACCTACCTCACTAGTCCCTCCTCTGTGTCCCCGCTGCTGTGGAGGGAGGCTGGGATCTGAGGTCTAGTGTTCCCGGTGCCTATCCACGGAGGACTCTGGTAAACCAGGGGCTCTGGAATGTCAACCCAGTTCTGCTTGTCCTTGTCTTTGTGATTTAACCTCTCTAAAAATCCATCACCTTTTTTTGGGTACTGGGACCCTTTACTACTGAGGTAGAGACCCAGTCCTTTCTTTTTTTTTTTTGAGAGAGAGAGAGAATTTTTAATATTTATTTATTTATTTATTTATTAGTTTTCAGTGGACACGTCTTTATTTTATTTTTATGTGGTGCTGAGGATCGAACCCAGCACCCCATGCATGCCAGGCGAGCGCGCTACCTCTTGAGCCACATCCCCAGCCTCCTTTTTTTCTTTTTGTTTTTTTGTGGTTTTTTTGGAGACAGGATCTCACTAAGTTGCTGAGGCTGGCCTCCAACTTGGGATCCTCCTGTCTCAGTCTCTGGACCCAAGCTCATATCCTCATCTTGAATATAAGACTTAAAAATACTACCTACCACGTGGGGCGTAGTAGTACACACTTAAAGTCCCAGCTATTCAGAAGGCTGAAGTAGAAAGATCACAGGTTTGAAGCCAGCCTAGGCAACTTAGTGAGACCATGTCTCTCTCAATCCCTAGTACTGCGAAAGGAAGGGAGGGAGGGAGGGAGGAAGGAAGGAAGGAAGGAAGGAAGGAAGGAAGTTAGTTGTGAAAATTAGCTGGACATGGTGACTCCCTCCTGTGATCCCAGCAGCTCGGGAGGCTGAGGCAGGAGGATGGTGAGTTCAAAGCCAGCCTCAGCACCTTAGTGATGCCCTAAGCAACTCAGTGAGACCCTGTCTCTAAATAAAAATACAAAAAAGGGCTGGGATGTGGCTCAGTGGTTGAGTGCCCCTGGGTTCACTCCCCAGTACCAAAAAAAAAAAAAAAAGTTGTGAAAATTAACTAAAATAATATAGGTAACATGTTCAGCCTATGCCTGACATATCGTAAGCCAGTGACACCTGCTCGCTGCTGTCATTATCATCCTGGGACAAACTCTAGGGATAGGATAGGGAAAACTGGGGTTATAACTATGCAACTGAGCCCCAGGAGACACCTGGTAGGATAGAAACCAGATCTCTGCATCTTTCACATATTTATTCATCAACCACTTATCTACTTACCTATTTTTTTTACTTCTTAGGTTTTTATTTTTATTTTGGACTGGGGATTGAATTCAGATGTGCTATACCCCTGAGCTACATCCCCAGTCCCTCTTATTTTCTCTTTTGAGACAGGGCCTCACCAGGCTGGCCTTGAACCTGCAATCCTCCTGCCTTAGCCTCCCAAATCCAAGTGCACCACAATGCCCAATCTAGCCATTTATTCACTGAGCCCCTAATCAGTACAAGACCTCATGTTAGACGCTGTGGAATATCTGAAGATGAATTCACGGTCCCTTTATTCAAGGAGCTCATAATTTTCAGACTTGCTCAGGGCAGTTTTCCCACCCCACTTACCTCAAGAGAGGAAATCAGTACAGGATGTGAATAAGAAACGTGTGCCAGGGGCTGGGGCTGGGGCTCAGTGGCAGAGCTGGCCTAGCATGTGTGAGGCACTGGGTTCGAACCTCAGCACCACATAGAAATAAATAAAAAATAAAGGTCCATCAACAACTAGAAAATATTTTGAAAAAAGAAAGAAACCTGTGTGTTTCGAGGGAGAAGGTTTATTTGGGGAGTGATGGGTTCTCCTGGCCCTGCCAGGCCTACTCTCCCCACCGCCATCCCGGCCAGCAGCTCTACTTCTTCCGGATCTCCTGCGCCTTCTCCTTCCTGATTTCCTTGGCCAACTCCCCAATCAGTCTCCAGTACTCATTGAACTTGAGCTCCGAGTCCTGATTCACATCCAAGCTCTTCATCTTCTCATCTAGGGAGCCCACATCCTAAAAGGGAAGGGCAGGTTAGATGGGGGGATCTTGAGACAGGAAGAGGGGAGACTTTCTAGCTTACCATCCTCTGACAGCCCTCCCCTCAGAGAGCACCAACCCCGCCCCCGTACCTCAAGGAAAAGGCTGCAGGCCTGGACTGGGCTGCCCTGGGGTCCCAACTTCAAGGACACCAGCAGAGGTGGAAGGGCCTGCTCTGAGTGTTTGCTCTGACATAAATACTCCCATCACGGCATAGCATACACTACAAATACGATGTCACTGAACACAGAGCTGGAGAGAGACGCACACAATCTGCTCTCACCGGCAGGCAGAGCTGGCGCTAGCACACCACTGCACCAGTCCGGATGGACCCAATAATACTCAGGGAGCCTTTGTAGGGACAGATCCAACCTGACTCCCCGGAGGCCTTCTCAGCCACCCTCCTCCCTCACAGTAGTAGCTGCTCATTTGCATCTCCCTTCTGTGTTCTCCTGTATCCAGCTGGGCCAGTACCCGGTAGATCAGGGAATGGCAAAGACACAGGGCATCTTGTTTTCGAGGGGCCCTTGATAAAGTCTCTCAGGACGGGCCTGTGAAACCCAGGGATACTGTAAGCCAGACTTTCGTGATAAAAGGATTTGTTACCAGACAATCACAATGGAAAACTTGATTGTAGGGCTGGGGACATAGCTCAGTGGTAGAGGGCCTGCCTCAAACGCACAAGGCCCTGGGTTCAATCTCAGCACCACCAAAAAAAAAAAAAAAAAAGAAAGAAAGAAAACTTGATTGTTGAGTAAAGGGTCAACATTAAACCAAAGAAGGTGCCTCTGTTGACCTTGATTCTTAACATTTAAATCAACATTTGAACGAAGGCAGAGAAGATCTGCCAAATCTCTTAAGCAAATTTATAGGAGAGCTACTCAAGTCCTCCCCCTCCCCCTCCCATTTTTGTGGTACTGGGAATTGAAGCCACAGGTGCTCTACCTATCTGAGCTGTGTCTCAGCCCTTTTTATTTTTTTAATCTTTATTTTTATTTTATTTTATTTTGGAACCAGGGGCACTTAATGACTGATCCACAACACTTTTTTAACTGTTTTTGGTACCAGGGATTGAACTCAACCACTGAGCCACATCCCTAGCCCAATTTTGTATTTTATTTAGAGACAGGGTCTCACTGAGTTGCTTTGCTGAGGCTGGCTGTGAACTCACCATCCTTCTGTCTCAGCATCCTGAGCCACTGGGATTACAGGCGTGTGCCACCACACCCAGTCTATCATTTCTTTAATGGGAAAATATCCTATATGTACTGTTACATTTTTTTTTAAAGCTATTTGTAGAACAATATATAAAAGATGTATTTATTCAAGTAGGATGCAGTGGCGCACACCTGTAATCCCAGCAGCTCAGGAGGCTGAGATAGGAGGATCGCAAGTTCAAAGCCAGCCTCAGCAACAGTGAGGCGCTAAGCGACTCAGTGAGACCCTGTCTCTAAATAAAATACAAAGTAGGGCCAGGGACAGGGCTCAGTGGCTGAGTGGCTCTGAGTTCAACCCCTAGTACCAAAAAAAAAAAAAAATGTATTCATTCACTCACTGGAAATTTTTTTCATTTTTAATTTTTTTTTTCAATTATATTCACCCATTCTTGTGGACTGAATTTTAGTGTTTTTTTTTGTTGTTGTTGTTTTTTTTGTACTGGGAAGGGAGCCCAGTCGTTCTTTATCAGTGAGCATCCCCAGCCCCTGCTTTTGGGGAGGGTGCTGGGGATTGAACCCAGGACCTCATGCATACTAGGCAAGCACTCTACTGCTGAGCTATACCCGCAGCCCCCTAGTCCTTTTTTGGTTGGGTTTTTGTTTGTTTGTTTCTTATTTTTTTTATTTTTTAGAACCCAGGCCTTTGCACATACGAGAGAAGTACTTTGCCACTGAGCTACATCCCAGTCCCTCATGGACTGAATTTTGTGTCCTTGCAAAACCCATGTTGAGATCTCTCTGTCAGTCAGCTTTTCATTGTGTGTTTACCTGACTCAAACGACTTGGGGTGGGGACCAGTTATTTGGGCTCCTGGTTTCAGAGCTTTCAGTCCATAGTCAGCTGGTGCCACTGCTTCAGGCCACAGGTCAAGTGCAACGTCGTGGCGCAAGGCCCAGAGGTATTAAAGCTGTCAGCTCACGGCAGCCAGAAAGTGGGGTGGGAGGCAAGAGAGAGATGCACCCTCCCGGGCCCACCCCAGGGACCTACTTCCTCCAACCAGGTCCCACCTCCCAGTAGTCCATCCTGTCTTCAATAGGTTAACTGAATGACGGGTCAGAGCCTTCATGATCCAGTCACTTCCCAAAAGCCCCCACCGTGAATACATGAGACTTTGGGGGGGCATTTCCGATCCAATCCATAACAAAATCCCAAACCCCAATGTGACGGTATTAGGTGTAGCCTTGGGTCATGAAGGTGGATCCCTCATGATTTAGATTAGTGCCCTTGCTTAAAGAGACCCCAGAGTGGGCACAGTGGTACAGGCCCCTAATCCCAGTGACTCCAGAGCCTAAGGCAGGAGGATCGCTAGTTACAGGTCAGCCTCAGCAATTTAGCAAGACCCTGTCTCAAAAATGAAAAGGACTGGGGATGTAGCTCAGTGGTTATGTGCCCCTGTGCTAAATCCCCAGTACCAAAAAATAAAAACAACAACAAGACCCCAGAGAGCTCTTGAGCTTTTTGCCCAGGTAAGGACAAAACTGGAAGATGTCAACCCATAAGAGGCCCTCGCCTGAACCCAGCTACACTGGCACCCTGATTTGGGCTTCCAGCCTCCACAACTAGGAGAAATGAATTTTGTTGTTTGTCAACCACTCAGATTATAGTACTCTGTTAGAGTAGCCAAAACTCACTAAGACTGTCAGTTAATATTTTTATACCTTTATTTTATTTACTTATTCTTATGTTATGCTGAGGATCAAACCCAGTGCCTCACATGTGCCAGGCAACTGCTCTACCACTGAGCTACAGCCCCAGCCCCGTCACTTAATATTTTATTGAGCACCCAACAGAGAAGTCAGATACTGTTTAACTGCTGAGATTAAATGGTAAGCAAATGCCTTTCCTTCTTGAGCCTTTCACACTTAAAAACATGTAAGTGTATAGTGGAGGTCAGATTGGTTGTGTTCTGCAGGGTAAAAGAGGTGACTTTTGTGTTCAGTGGTGAAGGGAGACTGTGCTGAGGATTTGCCAGCTAAGCAGGAACCTGAATTAAATGAGGAATAAGCCTAGCAAGTACCTGGGAGACGAGCACTGTGAACAGGAGAGGAAAAGTGGAGACGGTAAGTATGAGTCATTCTCATTACTTTTGAGGAGTTCTGTGATAGAGTACAGAAGAAATATACGGCATAACTAAAAGCAGCTACAAGGTCAAGGGAGGTGTTCTTTATTATTATAATTTTCTTTCTTTTCCCAAGATGGAAGACATTACAGCATATCTGTAAAGAGACTGTGGCGGTACACATCTGTAATCCCAGGTACTCGGGAGGCTAACACAGGGCATCACAAGTTGGAGGCCAGCCTGGGCAACTTAGTGAGACTCTACTGCAAAATAAATGTTAAAAAGGGATGACGGGGCTGGGGTTGTGGCTCAGCGGTGGAGCACTCGCCTACCGTGGGCGAGGCCCTAGGTTCGATCCTCAGCACCACATAGAAATAAATAAATTAATTAAAGATATGGTATCCAACTACAACTAAAAAATAAATATTTAAAAAATAAAAAGGGCTGGGAAGGGCTGGGGCTGAGGCTCAGTGGTAGAGGGCTTGCCTAGCACGTGTGAGGCACTGGATTTGATCCTCAGTACCACATAAAAATAAATACATAAAATAAAGGTATTATGTCCAACTACAACTAAAAAAAAAAAAAAATTTGTTTTTTTAAAGAGGGGCTGGGAAGCCAGGCATGGTGGTGCACACCTGTAATCCCAGCACTCAGGAGGCTGAGGCAGGAGGACTGCAAGTTCAAAGTCAGCCTCAGCAATTTATTGAGGCCCTAAGCAATTTAGCCAGACTTTGTCTCAAAATAAAAAAATTTAAAGGGGCTGGGGGATGTGACCCAGTGGTTGAGTGCCCCTGGGTTCAATCCCTAGTACAAAAAAAAAAAAAAAGATTAAACAAGCAACAAAACCCCTGATACAAAAGACCTAGTAGAGAAGGAAATTTTAATGATGCAAGAAAGAGAAGGGATCACTGCAAGAATTGCAAAAGGAAAGTCTTTAAAGTAGGTGAGAGGGGATAGGATCCAGAGCACCAGTTAAGAGCTAAAAGTGATCATTTATGTGACCAGGAAGGAAGCAGACTGTGTGCTGATTGAGCAGTAGATTTGGGGATGAGGGTAGCACACAGAAGTTTCCTGATGACTTATTTTCTTAGTGAGGGAATTTCTCAGTGAGAGGGAGGATGTGGAAAGAGGCACTGGAGTTTGAGAAGGGAGGGAAAGTTATGAAACCATCATCTGAAAGAGCTGATACACAATCATTCAGGGAAACACAGCAGAGTCGCCAGCATTGCTAAGGGTCCCCCAGAGTCTGTGGTTACTGATTTAAAGTGAGACAAGTCAATGAGGCCGTGCATTTTCCTCCAGCCAGATTCAGCTATCCAAGTGTAGGCAGGGATGGTGATTGAACCAGCAAGTTAATGTAGGGGAAATGTTGGATTTCATCAGGGTTGGGATTCTGCCAGACAACTGGGACAGAGAGAGAATCAAATGGGTTGAGGGTATGATCCTAATAACGTCTTGAACATGAGCTAAGGAAGACGAGAAATGAAGAGATAAGAGATGATGATAGAAAATGAAAAAGTGGCAGGTCAAGAGACTGAAGGTCCTGCCGGTCATGGTGGCACAAGCTTGTAAGCTCAGGAGGCTGAGACAGGAGGATCAAGGGCTCAAAGCCAGCCTCCACCACTTAGCAAGGCCCTAAGCAACTCAGTGAGAGACTCTGTCTCTAAATAAAATATTAAAAAAAAAAAAAAAAGCTGGGAATGTGGCTCCGTGGTTAAGTGTCCCTGGGTTCAGTCCCAGGTACCAATCATCATCATCATCATCATCATCATCATCATCATCATCATTATCATCATCATCACAACAACAACAGATGCAGTGCTGAGAAGAATAACAGTGAGCCAAAGCTGAAAAGATATAAGTAGTACAGTAAGGAGGGCAGAAGGCAGGCACGGTGTGCAGGTCTATAATCCCAGCTATTCAGAAGGCTGAGGCAGGAGGATCACAAGTTCAAGGCCAGCCTGGGCAATTTAGTAACATCCTGTCTCAAAGTAAAAAATAAAGGGCTGGGGATGTGGCTCAAGCGGTAGCGCGTTCGCCTGGCATGCGTGCGGCCCGGGTTCAATCCTCAACACCACATACAAACAAAGATGTTGTGTCCGCCAAAAACTAAAAAATAAATATTAAAAAAAAAAAAAGTAAAAAATAAAAAGGGTCACTGGAGCTGGGTGCAGTGGCACACGCCTATAATCCCAGCAGCTCAGGAGGCTGAGATAGGAGGATCGTGAGTTCAAAACCATCTTCAGCAATGGCGAGGCGCTAAGCAACTCAGTGAGACCCTGTCTCTAAATAAAATACAGAACAGGGCTGGAGACGTGGCCCAGTAACTGAGTGCCCCTGAGTTCAATCCCTGGCACCCCCTCCCAAAGAAAAGGGCCCCTGGGCTCAATCCTCATTACCATGAGAAGAAACAAAGAAGGAAGAGGGAGGCAGCTCAGCTTCCAAGGAGCTGGGGGTCTACAGAAGAAGGAACTAAGGTCCAGAAAAACAGATGAAAAGCAAAGAGGCCACTTCTTGCTTTCCCAGGCCCAGAGGACGTCAGAGGGAAAATCAGTTACTGCTCAACCAGACTCTGGGAATGCTACACCTTCATCAGAGAATCTGACATTTCCAATAAAAAGGCGAAAGGAAAAGTCTGAGAAGTGAGAGGATACAGGGGATTTTGCAGATGAGAGACTTAAGTTTCAGAGGATGGCTTTGTTTTTTAAAAATCCATACTCATACACTGCTAAGTACCTGTGAATTTTCAGAAAGGAGGAAAAAGAAACTGTTAGCCTGGAATGACGGGGGAAACCCAGAGTGGATGAAATTTAAATCCCAACTCATTCCTTCCAGTAGACGAGAAGAATGGCCCTGTCAGGCGCTCTATTGAGGGGATCCCAGAGATGGTGGGAAATAGTCACAAATGTTCCTTATGGACCTCCTACACTGAGAGTCTAGGACTCCATGGATTTGGCTGTTTTCTTTATTTTCTTGTGTGCATGTGTGTGAGACAGAGAGAGAGAGAGAGAGAGAGAGAGAGAGAGAGAGAAAGTTAATTACTGGGGGTTAAATCCAGGGTACTCTACCATGGAGCTACACCCCCAGCCATTTTTTAAATTTTATTTTGAGACAGGATCTCACTAAGTTGCTGAGGCTGCCCTCAAACTTGAGATCCTCCTGATTCAGCCTCCCAAGTTGCTGAGATGACAGGCATGTGCCACCATGCCCAATTTTGTTTTCGCTTTTAATAATACCATTCCCACTGCTGGGCCTCAGTTTCCATATATGTGCAGTGAGGAGTCTGAACCATGTTTTTATGTTTTCTCTTGGCCTCCTTCAAGCTCTGAGGGTCTGTGAATGTCCTGGAAGCCATCTCTGGGGCCAGTCCTATACTGGGGAAATGAGACCAGAGAGGCCCACACAGACACAAGAACCCAACAGCATCTTTTAATGAGAGTGCAGAACCCAGTTGCACAAACACAGTATCTTTGCTTACCTGGTCTGTCTCTCTCTCGCGCGCGCTCTCTCTCTCTCTCTCTCTCACACACACACACACACACACACAGAGGACAGAAAACCCAGAACCATGTACACATGCAGTCACTTACATCCTTTTATTTTATTTTGTTTGTTTGTTTGTTTGTTTTTGAGGTCCTGGGGATTGATCCCGTGACCACTGACCTACACCCTCAACTCTTGTTATTTTTTGAGACAAAGTCTCACTGAGTTGCCTGGGTTGGCCTCCAATTGGAATCCACCCCCTCACTGAGACCTGGTGTGCACCCCCCTGCCTGGCCTCCCACCCCTCCTGTGGCTCACTGTCTACTCAGCAGTCTCCCCTCACACACTCAGGGTCCCACCAACGCTGCCTCACAGAATCCCAGCCCAGAGACCTCCACCCACCTTGAGCAGGTGAGGCAACTGCTGCGTGGCTAGTTCCTTAAACTCATTGACGCTGAGGCTGCCCTTCCGGCCTTCCCGCCCTGCAAAGGTGAAGAAAGTGGTGACCACTGTCTCGATGGCCGCCTCCAGCTCAGTCAGTGGCTCGGCCGCCATGAGGCCCCTGGGGTTGGAGCTGATGTGCTCACACAGCTGACCTGCAGAACGTGGGGGAGCAGAGGGGGAGGAGTTAGGCAGTCTGGAATCCAAGGATGGCCAGTGTCCCTGCTCTGGTGCCCTCCGGAGTGTCATTATAAGAAAGAGGGAGGGTTCAGAGGTTGAGCTTGGGGTAGGGGACCAGGCAACAGTATCTCAATTTAAGTTTAGTCCCAGAAAACTTTCTTCTGAGGGTCACGATCTGAGGGTCCTTTATTTTGGGGTGGGGCACGGGGGAGGGAACCCAGTGGTGCTCTATTACTGAGCTACATTCCCCAGCCCTTGTTATTATTATTATTATTATTATTATTATTTATTATTTTGAGGCAGGGCAGGCTCTCAGTAAATTGTCCAGGCTGGCCTCTAACTTGTCTTCTTGTTAGGCCCCCCTGAAGCTGGGTTTGCAGTTGTGGGCTACCACACCTGGTTTCTGAAGGTCCTTTTTAAGAAGCCGTCTATGTGGGTTCAGGTGCCAGTAATCCCAGCAGCTGGGGAGACTGAGGCAGGAGGATGATGGCAAGCCTGCCTCAGCAATTTATCGAGGCTGTCAACAACCCAGCGAGACACTGACTCGAAATTAAAAATAAAAAGGTCGGGGGGTACGGCTCAGTGGTGAAGCCCCCTGGGTTTCATCCCAAGTACAAAAAAAAAAAAGAGATAAGAGAGACCCTCTGGTGATCCATCAAGTATGGTGATCCCTCTATCGGGGAGAGATTTTTCAGTCTGCAGTTCCTTCTTCAAAGTCCTTGGAGTCTGGTGGCCCTCTGATGGGGTTTCTCTTATGGCCCTATCTTGTCTCTCCCAGTGTTAAAGGGTCAGGAGGTTGTTTGTCTCCAGTTTGTTTACAGTGGGACCTGCAGTCCGCCCACACGCTGGTCACTCCTTCCAGCAGAGAAGCTTAGGGTTGGCACAAGCCCAGCTGTGGTCAGGGCTGGCTCAGTCTGGACAGATCCCCTCCCCTCCCTCTCCTTGGGGGCAGCTGGACCGAGTGCTGGGACAAGAACCCCTCATGCCCTTCCAACCCTGTCTCCAGATGACAGGGTCCTGGCGCGGAGGTCCTCTGATTCTCCGAGCCCACAGGGGCACCGTCCGGGCACTCAAGTCCCCTGGGGGCACAACAGAAAGCTGGAGGAAAGGGACAAGCCCACGCATCCCTCTCCTTTCCGTCCACCCCCACACACGCACACGCACAGGCTCCTGCGGGGACTGCTGCTTGCTCTCCCCAAGCCACTTCCTGAATCCCTGTCCCAGCGGCTGGGGGTGGGGGGACCGGGGGCCAATGGAGAAAAACGGATCCCCAGACAGCCCCTGGGTGGGGACGGGGTGCGACTCACCAGGGTAGGAGATGGGGTGCTGCCGCGGAGATGCGAGGCCGAGGTTTATAAGGCCTGCGGGGAGGAGGGCGCCACGCCCAGCCCGAGGTGTCCAGTTTCCTAGCTGATTCTCCAGAGGGGGGACCGCCCAGTCACGCCTCCCGCGCTGGCCTTGGGGCTGGGAAGCCTGGCCGCCTGACCACTCCCGCAGGTTCCCCAGCTTGGGGGGGGGGGCGTCCTGGACAGATCCCATTAAGCAGGGGTCCCAGAGTCCATCACTTCCTTTATGGGGGGCTGCTGCCCTACCACACCCCCAAAAGCTAACCGGGAGGGGGGCAGGGATGACAACCACTAATTGAAAATCCAACTGGAGCTCAGCACTGAGAGGCCACTCTACAAAACCTCAGAGACCCTGCAAGGGTCACTGCAGCCCACACTCCTTCCAAGGACTGCAAGCTCCGGCACCAGGATGGGGGACCCAGGCCAAGGCGGCATAGCAGAATCCCAGATTGAGAGATCTCAGCGGTCCCAAGACTAAGTCACTCACTGAGCGAGACCCCGTGGCCAGCCCCAGGCTAAGACTCCCTCTGCAAACCCTCCCCTTCCCTGTCAGTGTCACAGCCAGCTCCAGGGGCTGTGCAGTGGAGCTGGGGGTGAGACTCTGTGTCCCCCCAGGACCCACCTCCCCCTCCCTTCTCCCTGCACTTCCCCGCTGGTACCCAGCAGGGGGTGGGAGGGCAGGCAACCAAGGCCAGGGAGGAGACACAGGGCAGCCTGTTCCAGCCCAGGAGACAGAGGGCGCCTCTGTCCTCTCCTGGCCCCTTGCCCCACTGGGTGTCTGTGAAGGGGTGGAGCCGCTGGGGGGGGCAGCGGGGGAAGGACTGCTAAAGACAGGTCTCTCACACAGCCCGGGAGCCACACTTGCAGCCTCGGCCATTTGTGCAGAACCCGCTCCCATCTCAGGCCCAGGCCAACTGTGAGTATCCCGCCCAACCTGGCCTAGGTCCTTGGCCTGGCCAGCTTGGGGGAAAGGGGACTTCAGAGGGGGTCCCAAGAGCGGGGGAGGGGTGACGATGGCATTCTGCATCGTGGTGCACTTAGGGCCTGGGAGGAATTAGGGTAGGGGCAGCTCAGAATCTGGGGGAGACGGTTTGGAAGGTGGTAAGGGGGGGGTGAGTAAGGGTCAGAGTTAGAGCTGGGAGCTCAGTGAATGGGAGCCCATCACCCAGCTTCCAGGCCACCAGCCCCTCCCACACAGAGCCCGCGAGTCCCCTGCCAAGTCTCCTCAGTCTCTCATTGTTGGGGAAGGGACACAGCCTTGCCTTGCCTCCCATGGAGTAACAATAACAGAAGACAACAGCTGTTCCTACCCACTTCCAGACTCAGTCTCTGCCACCCCTGCTAGCCTTGCCAAGAGCCGGGCCCAGGGAGGTCTGGGGGCAGCAGAGCAAGGGCCGCATGATTATCAGGAAGAGAGGACCCTTGGTTCTGAGCCCTCTCCCAACTCTTCCTTCACAAGACGTCCCCTTTGTCTTCCTCTTTTCTCAGCCCAGACCCCCCTCCTCTTTCCCCAATTCCTTCCTCTGTAGTTTTCCTATTTCCCCAACCCAGGTCCTCCCAGAACTGCCCCCACATAAAATCCCAGGCTGCTGGAGAGCTAGCCGCAACCTCCAGCTGTCCCTCCTGATAGGGCTGGTAACTGAGCCACCAGCATCCCTCCCTCGAGCACCCCTTATCCTCTCTATCAGCCCTGTCTTGGGTTCCGTCACCCCCACGTCTCTGTGACAATTGCTTCTCATGTCCGGAGTTCAGGTGACACTCACAAGGGCCTTATTGAAGAGCTGGGATGTCATCTGATCAGAGCCCATTGTCCACTCCCCCAGTCCTGGGGAAGGATGGGGATACCTGATCCCAGACACCTGAGCTGCCCCTTGGGGCTGCGGAGGGCCTGACTGTCCCAGGGCCAAAGGACAGAGGCTCCCCAGCTTGGCAGTCTCCTCTCCTCAACAGACCCCTCCATTCTTCTCCTGTTCTCGCCCAGCCCCTTGAACTCAAAAGACTTCATGCACTCAGTTTTTATCTCCCCAGCACATACCAGCCCCATTCCCTGTTCCCACTGTACCCACATCAACCAGGCAACCAGGGACCAAGGTGTACAGATTTCCTCCCCCTCTCCAGGGCTCAGACATTCTTTTCTCCCTTCCTGCCACCCACCTGATGGAGGCGATAATTTTGCAGAGAGGAATTAAACTGAAGGCTCTGGGAGGCACACCCCAGAGAGGTCAAAATGACAAGTTGAAGAGAGGAGGGCTTGAAGGACCAAAAAAGACCCCTCCAAATTGCTGGCAGGAAAATCAGAAACAGAGTCCGTTCCCCCCAAAAGCTCTGGGCCACCCACTCAGGCCACCACCCTCTGTCAGGCTCACCAAGGGTGCCAGACTCAGTCCTTGCTGCAGTGGGCCCCGGAGTCAAGGCTACAGGGACGCCGGCCCACCACCCCACGGCAGAACTGGCAGAACTTGGTCGTGCTGGGCCTCCAAGGTCCAGGGTAAAAATAGAGCCGGCAGAAGCCATCCTAGTCCGGTGACCACCCCAGGCTGCCCCACCCTCGTCTCTGCCCAGGCAGTCAGGAGCCGCTGCGGACGCCCACGGCAGGCCTCCGGAGCCAGCCCAGTTCCGGCTGCTTGCTCTCCATGCCCAACCCTGACTCCCTTTGGCTCGGGTTCAGACTGAGGGACACAGAGGTCTGCAGTTCGTTGTGCTGGGCCTTCCCCCACGCTGTGAAATCTCAACGAAAGATAAGCTGCAGTAGGACTCCCACCTCAGGGTTATGTGGCTGTGGAACCAGGTCCAGGCCCGAGGAGGCCCCGGGCCTGGTCCCCAGCTCACCCCGGTGCTGTGTGGATGGAATAGGCGCACTGCTGCGATGGGCTCTGAGCTGGAGTCTGCGATGGAGACCCTCATCAACGTGTTCCACGCCCACTCAGGCAAGGAGGGGGACAAGTACAAGCTGAGCAAGAAGGAACTGAAGGAGCTGCTGCACACCGAGCTGTCTGGCTTCCTGGATGTGAGCCTGGAGTGCGAGGAGCGGCTGGGTGGGCAGGGGGGGGGGCACTGGGGGCGTCGCCCTGCCGTTCCTCCCCGCCCCCGCAGCTCAGTCCAGCCACCCCCTCCTCTCTCATCGGGGTCTTCCAGGCTCCCCGGTCAAATCCAAATGCCCTGGTTTACTGCCTACCTGTGAAGCACTAGGTCTTGTGCAGTTTCCTCCATGAGGTTCACCGTCTAGAAGGGAAACCCCGAACTCCGGGAAGTACACAGAGCCTTAACAAAGGTGCCAGAAAGGGTTAGTAGGAGATTAGTGGCCAGACTGAAGTAAGACGGTTCCTTGAAGAGTGGCAGTTGAGCCAGGGGCTTCCACTGGAAGATGACTGGGGTCAATGAAGACATTTTAGGGGGTGTCTGCATGAACACGAGCCTAGAAGACAATGTGGAGCACTCCCAGTAGTTCCATTTGACTGGAGAGTGTGGAGAAGCAGGCTGCAAAGGTTAACAGGGGGCACACAGTGAAGAAGCCACTCAGATATGGCAGACCGGGCAGCTCTGCATTCAAATTTTGGTCCTACTACTTCCTTTTTCTTCCCCTGCGTCCGTATTGGGCATTGAACCCAACGGTGCTTTATCACTGAGTTAACGCTCCCAGCCCTTTTTATTTTTTAGGACAGGGTCTCACTAAGCTGCTGAGGCTGGCCTCAAACTTGTGATCCTCCTGCCTCAGCCTCCTGAGTCACTGGGATTATGGGCGTGTGTCACTAAGACCAGCCCTGCCACCTTTTTTTTTTTTTTCTTTTTGGTACTGAGGATTGAACTCAGGGGCATTCAATCACTGAGCTACATCCCCA
>NW_026000079.1:3871147-3873794 GCF_001458135.2 Marmota marmota marmota | reverse complement strand
AGGGGCATTCAATCACTGAGCTACATCCCCATCCCTTTTTTCTTTTTTTTTTTTTTTTTAAAGAGAGAGAGAGAGAATTTTAATATTTATTTTTTGGTTTTTCAGCAGTCACATCTTTCTTTGTATGTGGTGCTGAGGATCGAACCCGGGGCCGCACGCATGCCAGGCGAGCGCGCTACCACTTGAGCCACATCCCCAGCCCCCCTTTTTACTTTTTGAGACAGGGTCTCACTAAGTTGTATAGGGGCCTTGTTAAATTGCTGAGGCTGGCCTCAAACTTGGGATCCTCAGTCTCCTGAGCTGCTGGGATGACAGGTGTGCATCACCACATCTAATGTCAGCCCTGCCGCTTTTTTGTGACTTTGGGCACATTTATTTAACAAAAATCATCCATGTTTCTTCTTCAGAATGGAATTAATAAAAAGAGCCCCATACTGCTTGTATTAGAATTAAACTAGACAGTGCCTGGAAGGCTCCTAGTGTAGTGCTTGTCACACTGTAGACAATTAGCTTATGGTGATTGACGTTATCATTAACTCTTCCAGTTAAGGCGTTTCTTCTGAAGGCAACAGGAGCCCATGAGCCTTCTTGGGTGGAAAGCAGAAGGTCCCATGATTAGAGGCTGTCTGACCTCTTGCTCACGTCTGCCTTGCTCTCCTCGACCACCTCCTGCCCCTGACTCAGTGATGCACACCTCCTCTCCCTCTTCTTCCTCCACAGGCCCAGAAGGATGCAGATGCTGTGGACAAGGTGATGAAGGAGCTCGATGAGAATGGAGACGGGGAGGTGGACTTCCAGGAGTATGTGGTGCTGGTGGCTGCTCTCACAGTGGCCTGTAACAACTTCTTCTGGGAGAACAGTTGAGCAGACAGCCCAGTGGGCAGCGCCCTTCCCCTCCCCCTGCCGGGCCCGCCCCTTCACCTGCTTTCACCTCACCCCACTTATCCCTGTCCACATTCTCACCATTGCCCACCTCCCTCAATACACACCAAGGGCGCAAGAGTAGCAGTCCAGGCCTGCAACTAATCTTTCATTAAAGGCTCCGCTCTCAGCAGCCATCAATGTCTGTCTCCTCTGGGGTCTGGAAGTGGGTGGAGAAATGAGAGTTGATTACTCCCAACTCCCCCCATTTTGGAAAGAGTTCCCTGTGCACATCCATCTTCCTACCTGAAGAACGCTCAAGACTTACAAATGTAGGGGTCCAAGGTTCCAGCTGGAAGAGACATCAGCTTCTCAACTACAAAACCAGAAGGAGAAAAGCTCCTTTCAACCTTCAACCAACCTTTACTGAGGTCCTACCACGTGCTAAACATTGTGTGGGAACTGGGGACACACCAGTGAGCAAAATAAAACTCTCCTTACCTCATCAGAATAAAGTCTAGCAAGGGTGCAGGACCATTAAACACACCCACACAAACTAAGTGCCAGGAAAAACAAAGGGTCCCAAAGTTACATGGGGCAGAAGAAAGTGCTGAAGATGTTCATTCATTCATCCCTGAAACATTTAAGCACTTTGTGTACTGAGCCTTAAGAAAAATCCCTTTACAGGTCTGCATCAAAATCCATACGGAGGGCTGGGGAGGGCTGGGGACATTGCTCTGGGGCCGTGTGCTTCCCTGGCATGCGGAAGACTCTGGGTTACATTTTAAAATTCCACATGGATGGTAGTTTGGGAGAAAGACATGGAAGGTTTACCCCAAAAGAAGGATCAGACCATGTTCAGGCCAAGTTGGGAAGGGGAAGGAGTGGAGCTGAAAACAGGGAGGGCTACGGGCGCTGGTTAGCTAGAGGAGGGCTCCCAGCACTAGCCTCCCGGGCCCTGGCTCAGGTCCATGCCACTCACAATCAGTGATCTGTGAACTGGGAACCGGATGAGGCAGGAGCCGAAGCCAGTGAGCTGGGCTCGACGGTCCGGAAGAGACCGAGGCGAGCCCCACACACAGGCCTTAAGACACGCTTTCTTAGGGGCAAGAGAAGGGCTTCAGGGAATATGCGCGCTTTTCACCTGGACCAGAGCCCACCACCCCTCCTAGTACAGTGCAGCCCAGCCGGAAAGCGAAGCTCCCACCTGCCCCGCCCACTAGACCACACCCCCCTATGGGCGGAGCACCATCGCCCCTCCTCCACCGCAGCGCTCCTCCGACTCCCGCGCAGGCGTAGTGCATCAGCCCCGCCCCTAGCTGCGTGCGCATCTAAACGCCTGACGTAAGTGCGCAGATGCCATTTTATCCGGTCCTACTCCGCACTGAGCGTGGCAGCCATTTTGTTTTGGACACCGAGCAGGAGTTGGCGGCGGCAGCTGTGGAGGCACAGACGAAAGGCAGAGAAGGGCAGGCCGGGCGACCAGGCGGATTGGCCGGCTAGGTAGTCAACCTAAACGAACGAACCGCGCATTCTACCGCTTACTTATTTAACCAACCGCCCACCTAGTGCACCGGAGCCCCTCCGCCGTCAACCCAGGTTCGGCCGGTCCCCGGCCGCCCGCCGCAGCCGTGGTGGCAGCCTCGGGAGGAGCGCTGGCGTCCGTTTCCTTTGGTGCGTTTCGGTAGGAGGAGGGGAGGGGTGGTGGAGGGGGAGGGTGGCGGACGGCCCAGCGGCTAGGGAAGCCGGCCGTGGGCGCCGAGGCAGCGTTGGCGGGGAGGCCTAC
>NW_026000079.1:3859054-3871122 GCF_001458135.2 Marmota marmota marmota | reverse complement strand
ATGTGTATAAGAGACAGGCGCTGGGGACGGTGGGGGTTTACTGGGGGAAAGGGGTGCCAGGGATTGAACTCAGGGTGCTTAACCACTGAGTCACGTCCCTGCCTGTTTTGCATTTATTTAGAGACGGGGTCTCCCTGAGTTGCTTAGCATCTCGATTTTGCTGAGGCTGGCTTTGAACTCGCGATCCTCCTGCCTCAGCCTCCCGAGCCGCTGGGATTACAGGCGAGCGCCACCGCGCCGGGCAGTGGTAGGGATTTAAACGAGGACTGGTGGACCTCGTGGCGGCTTTAGGGTTAAAGTCTGAGAGGGCTCTGGAGAGCTGACTCCCATATGAATGCTCATTTAGGAAACCTCTCCCACTCAATCCCATAAATCCCTAATCCCTTGCCAAGGCCCCTGAAACTGGGCATGCCCGTGTGTCTTCCCTGGATCAGTGGGTCTCAACTTTGCCCATTAGGCTGCTTATTTCCCACTAATTGCTGATCCCTGGCCTCTGCCCCTGCCACCAGAGACTGGTCTGGACCCCTGGCATCTGTATTTTTAAACGTTTCTTAGCCAAGTCTTTTGCAGCCAAGGTTGAAAAAGGTTCTCTGTATTAAAAGCCAGATTTTTTTTTTTTTTTTTTTAAATTGAAGATTGAACCCAGGGGCACTTTACCACTGACCTATGTCCCCAGCCTTTTGTTTTGAGACAGGGTCTGAGTTGCTTAATTTTTGTCATTCTCCTGCCTCCAGGCTCCGAGGTGGCTGGGATTATAGGCATGTACCACAGTGTCAGGCTAAAAGCCAGACTCTTAAACAATTTTGGCAGATGTTTGCTGTCCTTGGCCTTAAAATTTTTAATAATTTGAGACAACACTCATAAACTCCTATAATGAGTTTTGATTTTCAATAATCAGTGACATAGACCTTTTCATTCATTGTTTTGGACTTGTACCTTTTAGAAATAAAGTGGCCATTATTCTGATTTCTTCATTCTGCATGTCATCCTTTGTAGATTCTCGGGATTTGAAGATGGCTGCACAATCAGCGCCGAAAGTTGTGCTAAAAAGCACCACCAAGATGTCTCTAAATGAGCGGTGAGGCAGCCAACAGCAACTTCAGCTCCTTCCTAAGAAAACATTACTTAAATGGCCCTGGGGTCCAATGCACAAAAACGTTGTAAGCTAAATACCAACAGAAGGCTACAGACCTCTGTTCTTAGTTGCATCTTAATGTGGTACACAAAACCAATTGGGCGGTTGTTTCAAAACCCCATAACAGTAGATTTTTATGTTAAGCTGTCTGAAATATTTATCTGGTGGGATGTATTTTAAAAAGACTCCTCGCGCCCTCTCTTTTCTTCAATTTTTTTCTTTTTTTTTTTTTTTTTTTTTGCATTGATACAGGGGTGGTGCAGCACGGTAGCATGATATACCCTGGCTGCAAAAGGCTTGCTGCCCAGTCCAAGGCCAGCAGTGTTGTGTCTGGCCTGTAAGAGGCAGGTAGCAAGCCATGAATATGTCCAAAGGCCCTCGAATGCCATTCCTGGGCCTTGTAAGAGGCACTTGCTTTGCTCCATTTCACTTTCTTTCCATTCTGCTTTTTAGTTTGTTTTTGTTTTGAATTCTTTTAACAGTTAAGTGTTCTTCTGTCTCATTCCATTAAGCTTAACCATGTCAGATATAATAGAGAAATATTTTCACAGGCTCTTAAATGATTAAACTAATATTTCTCAAAAGTACTCACTTGGAATTGGAAAAAATGATCCTTTGAAACTGAGAAAAGGTATTTAAAGGCAGTTTCTATCTGAGAGCTTTGTTCATTCAGTATATTTGGCCAGTAATCTTTATCAAGTTGATGTTAAAATGTCTATTTTTGCTTCTTCTGAAGCATATATACTTCTTATCTCTGAGGATGTAGAACATTAATTACTTATATTCACATGTTCCTAAGCAACATGTATTTATAAATTGATACACTCCTAAAATTTATGTGGATGTATGATTTCCCTGGCTTTGAAGATGCTCTAGGCCTTCCTCGTATTTGCCCTTAAACTGAACCCTTGAGTTCCCAAAGTTTAGGCTTTCTTTGTTTGTCTTTGAAACTACATCTTCTGTCTCTTGTCATCATATCTGCTTATTGCGTGTTTTTCATACTTTCCACCTCTCTTAAGAGCTGTTACCTGAGCCCTTGTTATCACTTTTGATTGTGCTGCACTTAGCTGCATTTCTAAGTTTCTGATTCTTGCAAGTTTTGTGGAAACAGAGGAGTCTTTAACCCACATCAGCCTTGATCTAAACGTACCACTTTACTTAAAAGTTCGTGGGATCTGGAGCTCCTGGTCTAGCAAGCCATGAAAATGCCAATAAATGTTTTGTAATAAAGCTTTTATTTAAACATCCATTTTGTTCGACCTTGAAGCTTTACTAATATGCTGAAGAACAAACAGCCGATGCCAGTGAATATTCGAGCTTCGATGCAGCAACAACAGCAGCTAGCCAGTGCCAGAAACAGAAGACTGGCCCAGCAGATGGAGAATAGACCCTCTGTCCAGGCAGCATTAAAACTTAAGCAGGTGAGAGAATGTGTCTTAATGCTCTGAAGCAGCTGGTGGTCTGTGTCAGTCAGTCCGCTGAGGGTGTCTGGATGCCATGGATGATGACAGAGGCTCAGGGCCAAACCTGAAGCTTCTATGAAAGGGAAGTTCAGAGAATTCCAATTTTGGCAGGTACTGATAAATAATGTTTTATTATTTCTGTTTTAGGGAGTTTGCCATCTGTGTGGCCTGTTTGTGTTATCAGTGACTATTAATCTCTTACGTTTGGTCCTTTACCCTAAAAGTAGATTTAATGGATTTTTTTTGATACAAAGAACCTTTGTTTCAGGTTGGGGTATAGCTCAAAAGAAGAGCACTTGCCTACCATGTGCAAGGCCATGGATTTGATCCCCAGCACTGCCCAAAAAAAGAGAAGGAAAGAAACTATTTGTGTTTAGATGATCTTCAAAATATCCTTTACTTCCTGTTAAGTGAGCTATATCCTAGGGAAATAATTTTATTCTTCCCTATACAGGGAATTTGGCCTTAGTCAAAAGTTTTCAGTGCTAAAATATACAAAAAGTATAGTGACTTTTGTTTCCACAGCACCTGAAGTTTTATCAGTACATTAGAGCAAGAGTTCTGAGTAGCTAACTTAAGAATTAGTGAGGTTCTCTTTCAAATTTCCAGTAAGAGATAAATCTATTCAGACCTGAAATAAAACCTGCTCTTTATTATTCATAGACTTTATATGCAAGTCCGGACATTGGCTGTGGAAGGATATGTCCAAGCTGTGGCTGGGCGTCCGGAGGGCGATGCCATGCAACTGTAAGGACTTTAACTGGTAGCACTGCATGGCTGTGCATAAATTCAGCAGTTAAATATAACACCCTCCCACCCTTATTCTGAACCACTGGCTCACTGACCAAAAATAAACAAGGCTTTCTGCTTCAGTTACCTTAAGCCTTGTAGGACTGGATCCATCTCTGACTCAGGAAAGCCAGAAGCAAAAGGCACCAACAAAGGACCTTTCAGCATGAAGCTTTCAATATAGGCTGTGCGAGAAGTAACCTCCAGAGCAACACTGTCAGACGCTTCTGTGATGATGGAAATGCTCTGCGCTGTCCAGTACAGTAACCACTAGCCACATACGGCTATTCAGAACTTTAAATGTAGCTAGTGCTGTGGAGGAGCTTCAATAGCCACATGTGTCCAGTGGCTGTCTCAGATAGCAGCTTTAGAGTGGAAACCAGTGGTATAGTGGACATCCTTAAGTGTCCTATCAATGTTAGAGGCCAAGATTGGTAGCAGCTAGGGATGGGGATAGGAGGAGAACTCTAGGCACTGTGTAGTTCTTCATTGAAGCATAGAACTCAGGAGAATCGATATATTCAGGAAAACTGAACATGAGGCACTTACAGAATATAGTCTTGACCTCATGATCGTGTGCTGGGGCTCTGAGTGTAGCTCAGTGGTAGAGCATGCGTAAGGGTATGGATTTGACCCCTAACACTACAAAAACAAAATAATTGTGTGCTAATTAGAAGAGTGAGGACAGTCCCTTAAAGTTGGTTGCACCTCCTGTGCTAGATGTCTTTCTCTACTGATCAGAAGCGGCTTGTTATCTTTATCTTGTGCTAGGAAGTTATGCCTCACAGCACAAGAGGGCTACTATTGGCCAGAGGGGGACAAGTTATTTGTGGGTTGAACCTGAGTGTGCATAAACTTCATTTACATTCATGTTGTAGAAAAATAGGCCTTGGTTGTGTGTTCAAAGCTACATTGATGAAATTTCTTTTGAAGAATTTTTTAAGATGTGATCCTCAAGGATTTATTTTTTTGAGAACAGATTATTGAAAATCTATCTCTGTAGTATGTCCTTGTCCTCATATGTGCCCCTTTGTGGTTAAAGTTCACCTGTGTTAATTCTAACAGTTTGGCTGGCTCTCTGGAGATATATTTTTGTTTATTTTGAATTAAAAGTTATAATATTGGCTTAAGGGAGCTGTTTGCAAGTGTAGATATGGAATTATGGATTTCTAAGAAATTTAAGGAAAGGAAGTTTGACTCTTGTGTTTATTTGCATCTTAAGGTAAAAAGTGGACCGTCTGGAGATAGATACTCAAAGGAAAAATGGAGCACACTGGCCTCTTTGACTGAAAAATCAATCTTGTTCTTAAGTCAAAAGAATTCAAATGAACTTGTAATTTAAATTGTGCCCAGAGTGTGGTGAACTTCCTGTGGTGTTTGAGTAAGCCTTTGAAGACAGTAGTAGTTCCTGGGCAGGTATGAATTAAGTCATGTCATTGTCAACCTGGGGTTCAGAAACAGCAAGTGTTCTTATTAAAACCTAAGTTCCAGCTGATGGTATATGACTTCTATAGCCAAATCAGTGAGGTGATTTGTGGTGATGCCAATTTCATGAGGTCATACCGAAGCTTCTTAGAGTTTATGCTCTGGAATTCTTTTATAGCATGTTCTGAGAACAAAGGTTTCTGATTTGGGATCCTTAATGATACCCACAGCAGGTTATTTCCCGCCATCTCACTTGCTTCCTTTTCTCTGCACTTAGAATTGCCACCTCTCACTGAATTGCTTTTTTGATCTCAATCCTCCAACACCTTTTCTTCCAGAAGAGCTTAAAGCAGCGCCTGGGTAAGAGTAACATCCAGGCACGGTTAGGCCGACCCATAGGGGCTCTGGCCAGGGGAGCAATTGGAGGACGAGGTCTGCCCATAATCCAGAGAGGCTTATCCAGAGGAGGACTACGTGGGGGACGTGCCACCAGAACCCTGCTTAGGGGCGGGATGTCGCTCCGAGGTCAGTGCTTTGTGTACCTGATAACTGTTGGGCCCTGTCCCCTTTCCTTTTCTCTTGGGCTGCTTATGGACACATTTGTTTAACATCTTTAATACTAAATTTGTATTAGTATAATTAATAACTTTTGAAATCACATTTTTAGTAGTGCTGCATGCCTTTTATTGATACCATTCCTTTTCTGGTAATGTGCAATGGTGAGAGGCTATGACCTGCATAACAGGTAATTCATGTCATCTCCATTTCATTTTAAAGCACCCTGCTGCTGCTTGAATCAAAGCACATTCAAGTTGTAGAAATAAGTCAAGTTTAAGAAATGTATGTTAGCATATATATGAGGCCATGGGTTCAATCCCCAGCACCAAAAAAATAAAGAAATGTATGGGTCTTCGGCCTATATCAAAAACTAAACATGTCTGTTCCTGGTGCTAGCACAACACTGTTAATCATCTGAAAGAAAGAGAGGAAAAGTTGACCAATAGTACTTAACCTATATCTTGTAATTTGGGCACTGCTATTCTATTCCCTGTATAGTTTTTAAGTTTGTTAAAAGTATGTACTTAATTAACTCCCAACTTCCCAAGATGGATTTGTGGTCAGAAATGTTGAACTGATACAAATAATGAGCAACTTAATCTGGTCACACTCTCAAGTGTGCAGCTTGCCCTACCCAGCTTACAAACTAACTGAATTACTTTAATTTAACCCTCACCGCCTTCCTTTGGTTAGAATCTACTTTTGTTTCTCTTGGATTTACCTGCATATACATTGTATGCCTCCTCTCCAAGGTCAAAACCTGCTCCGAGGTGGACGAGCCGTAGCTCCCCGAATGGGCTTAAGAAGAGGTGGTGTTCGAGGTCGTGGAGGTCCTGGGAGAGGGGGCCTAGGGCGTGGAGCTATGGGTCGTGGCGGAATCGGTGGTAGAGGTTAGTCAGCTACCAACTTCAGAGAGTAGCTCCCCCTATTTCCTTCCTTTAAAAACTCAGAGCCACCTTTCTGCACAGCTTCAAGTCACAGGCAGGCTTGTTTGTTTGTCTTGTTTTGTTTTTTGAAACTGGCTTATTTCCTAAATTCACATGCTGGTAGATTGAAAGTCTGTCATAATTTTTCTAAGAGCCAGTCAGGTACATATTACAGAACCAGATATTATGCAGTGTTCCCCTAGGTTCTTACAGATTTAAATTTTTAAAATTTTAAATAACAAAGTGGTTAGTTTGGAATTTTGTCTTTTACTATTTCTGCCCCTTCACTACCACATGCCCATCTTCTAGCTTAAAACCTCACATTAACTCAGATAAGAATAGAGGAGGCAGCCTGGGGGTATGGCCCCTGGCTTCAATCCCCACTACCCTACACAAACAAACACAAAAAATGTGAACAGAAAGAAGGTAGTAAGAGGCTGGGAATATAGGTCAGTGGTAGAGCTCATGCTTAGCACCATGAGGCCCTGGGTTCCATCCCCAGCATGGGGAGTGAAAGTCGAAGAGGGTGGGACTTGGCGCTGAGCAGTGGCTCTGAAATAAGTGAAGTTTCTGCTTATGGGGAACCAGAGAAGTTTTTCTGATAAAGGTAGGAAATTAAATGATATTACTGTCAGTTAACTAACTGGCTTTTGCTGATAATCTTACCTTTGAGGTCTTGATATTTGTCTTTTGATCTCATAACCCATATTGGGATGGGGGGGGGGATTGGTGGTGGTGTTTTTGCCAAATCTCATGGGGGCTTTCTGACTTAGAATTTAGTGAGAAACTCCCACCACTGTCTGTTCAAGCGGAACAGCCCCTGTGTGTATTTGCTTCATTCCTTTAAAGTGTGTTGTGGGTCTTCATAATTTATAACCCGGACATTGCCAAAGAAGATATTAACTGGGAAAGGGCATTAGATAGCCAAGGGCTATTTTTTTCTCTTTCATTATATACTATGTGGGTTTTTTGGGGTTTTTTTGTTGTTGTTGTTGTTGTTGTTGTTTTTTTTTAGTGAAATGCAAGGTAGTTTGGTTTCAGGATGAAATAGGTTGTTTTCAAATTATCTCAACTTGATTTTTGAGAGATCACATGGGTAGGAAGATTAAAATGACTCTTCAGAAAGCTGGGTGTATTTTGTTAAGTGAATTGAAACTACCTCTCAGATAACCACCTTGTCGTGAGGTGCCTAGAATCAGAGATAAAGAGGCTGGTACTCAGCATGTTTTTCTAATCACATTGTCTGTGTCAAAGAGAAACCCTCAATAACCTGACACATGGAGTCAGTTCATTAGCCTTAATAAAATTAAGGAGAGAACTTTCCAGAGGGTATCAATTAAAGCTTAATTTGAATGTCTGCCTTCGCATCCCTGATTCTCTGTGCCCTTTTTACTACCTCCCTGTTACTAAATTCAATTATCTATTATGTATTTTAATTATGAATTTAGAGGGGGGTCTCAAACATTAGGGAATTTCTTTCTTAGAAGAGATAATCTGTTTATTAGCCGATTATTTTCCATTTGTTGATTTAAAAAATTTTAGATAGTATTTAGAGAGGAGCATGTAATAAGGGATTCATTATATGTGCTTTCCATGTGTTGCTTTCTATCCAGTGTGTTTCTTGTTTCTCCAGATTTCTCCTCCTCTCTGCCCTGCCCTTCAGCTTTCTCAGCTAGGCCCCACTGCTCTAAGGGGCATTTACGTAGCTCCCATTAAACCTACTTGTAACTGTCTTTTTTTCTTCCCCTCCTTGGGCCAGGTCGGGGCATGATAGGTCGGGGAAGAGGGGGCTTTGGAGGCCGAGGCCGAGGCCGTGGAAGGGGAAGAGGTGCCCTCACTCGCCCTGTATTGACCAAGGAGCAGCTGGACAACCAGTTGGATGCGTACATGTCGAAAACTAAAGGACACCTGGATGCCGAGTTGGATGCCTACATGGCACAGACAGATCCAGAAACCAACGATTGAAGCCTGCCTGCCTGTCCTTCTGTGAGAGACTCTTGTTAAGTCACCACATCTGTAAATAACCTTGAGATAACAGATGAGAAGAAACTGATTGATGCTGGAAGGACCTATCTCAATAGGCTATGGACTCACCTGTCACCAGTTTGTGCATTTAGTGTGTTCCTTTTACTTTTTGATACTGTGTTGTATGAAACTCTTTTTTTCCTTTGATTTAGTTGGGGTTTTTTTGTTTGTTTTGTTTTCCTCTTCCCTTCACCCAGACTTTGAAGATGAATGTGTTGGCCTTGTGGGTAGAACACTTTGCCTACCTCTGCCTCCCCTTCACCTATATCATACACTGACATTCTCTGTGCCCCCACAAAAAGTTCCAGAAAGAGCCAGTTTTCCTCCTTGATGCCTTGGTTTCTGAGATAGAATTCTGTTGTACATCCTATTTAATAGCCTCTTAGAAGTGTTAAGAAAATCTGGAGCTGAAAAATAACGTTTTGCTCCATTGTTAATGATGTAGTAAATTGGGAACATTGACATTGCTATAGGGACACATAACAGGTTACCGTGGTATCTGCTTTGACTGAAGTTGCTACCAGGTGCATGGATACCACATCATTGATAACCAGCATGCTGGATTGGATACGTGTATTTTCTACCCTCAGATGAGATTTTTGAGCTTGCCTCTTGGTGGCTTTGTATCATATCCAGAGGGATGGGCTGCCTTACACCTGCAATCGAGAGGAAGAAGCCCTTTGGTTTGACTCACACAGCACAGGGAGAGGAATGGGGCAGTAGGGAGACCACCACTGGAAAGGATCAGGAGCTGCCCGTGCCAGAATGCAGTTATCATGTTTGTCCCAGGCCACTGTTGGGCTTCTCCATTGTTGGCTTTATTTGATCCTCTTCTTTCTCTTGAAGGTTTAAGTTCAACCATATTTTGTCAACTGTTCCCAGTTTCAGTGGAATCTTGTATTTCTGGTTCATTATAACAAATTGTTCTCTCAAATCCAACCAGGACTCTCTCTCTCTTTGTTGGGCTCCTGAGGTGCTGTAGCTCTTTTAATGTTATCTTAATGTACCCCTTGTGTAGTTGAGAATCATTCCTGGTCGTATTAAAATTCTTGGTTGTGGGGGAGGTGAGGGTGACTTTGAGGCAGAGGGTGAAAGTTTTTGCCCTCCTTCGATCCACTTATAAAGTAATGAACTGGCTATGGGAACCTAAATGGAGATAGTCCTTGGACCCTAACATAATTTGCCTTGCTGTTTGGCCACCCACAATAAGCCCCTTGCCATTGATTGAGCTGCTGTGTGGCATCCTACACATTAGGATCCTGGAGGGACATTTTGGTCATGACAACCTGAACTTGGATTCTTACCTGTTTTGAGATGGGACATCCGAGGAACCCAGAGAAATTGAATAGTGACTAGGCAAAGTTAAATCCTCTAGCTTGGCTCCTTCATCTTTTCTAGTGCAGAAGCACAAGCAGCAAGAAGAGCTGGATGTTGGGGTCCCCCTCCCGGTAGAGGAGGCTGATGCTTAATTGAAGGCCTTAGCAAAGAGGTGGCCACTGTAGCCCAGGTCCCATTTTTCTGGCCCTCTTAACTCAAAGGAATTCCTCCCCCAGGGAGAGGCACTGGAAGCTCTGCCCTAGGAGCTTTGGGCTCTCCAGCCTCACCGGCTGTTCATTGCAGTTATGTAATTGTCCCGGGGCCTGTCCCCACTGCCATCCTCAGTCCAAGGTAAGTGCCCCAGGAAGAGTAGGATGGGTATGCCTGGCTGCTTTCACCCACTTGGCTGCCATCTGCTGAAGGCTTTGAGGCCAGCAAGGCATTGTTTCATAGAAGAACATTGGGAACATGGAGAATGTAAAGACAAGGGGGGATGATATTCCCAGTTCATAGAACGAGGAGACAGCTTATAACAGAGTACTTTGACGTTCTGCATACACGGAGTATAACTTACCATTCGTGTGGTCATGGGGTTACACTGGTCGGGTGTTTGTACGTGAACTAGGGGGAGGAGCAGTGGGTGTCCAGGGTAGGAGAGGTCTCAGTGTGCGGTTGTCCTGGAGCCTGATTACTGAAGCGCTTGGCCTTTGTAATTTGGGTGGTTTTAATAAGCAGAGCACACAGGATGATTCCTAGAACTCTAGTGAGATGACAGCGGGGCAAGGTCCCAGCTACCCACTTGACACTGCCTAAAGTCTTAATGGCAGTGTCTCAGGCTTCCTATGGCCTTTTTAGGCCCCCCAGGAATGCAGCCCACAGAGCCTCTGGAAGTGGGGCAGGCCTTGGAGGGAAGCAAGGGGTCCAAAGAGACCAGAACCTGAAGGGGGCCTGGCCTGGTGCTACCCCTGGTACCACTGCAGGCCCACCTCTCGTTGATTGTCCAATGAGCATGGGAAGGGCAAAAGGGCCCGAGCGCCATTTTCCTGGGGTCCTCTAGGGACTCACCTCTTGCTCTCCTCTTCCCCAAATTTCATTGACAGACACTTGACCTCTTGATTTCTCGACCTTTCCCCAAAACCACCCTTTAACCTCTTACAAGGGATCTCTACTAAGGTTTTAACTGGAAATGCCATTGAGAGAATGGTCCAGGTGCCACCTGACTGCACCCTGTTCACTACGGGTGGCAGTGTGGACCCAGCAGGGCAAGGGGTGGAGGCTTCCACTCCTTCCTGAGTGGGCTTTCGGACCTCTTCCGCACCCAGGCTGCAGACCCCACCAGGCCTGCTGGGGGCCCTGACGTGGCTCAGGAGCAAGAGGGAAAAGATGAGAGGAAATCTGTAGCAGGTAAGAATGACACCCAGAGGTGGAGAGAGGTCTGAGATGGCTCTGGGACCCACCAGGGCAACAGCCCCATTGTGAGCCTGTGTTGGGTCAGGGCCCGAGACTGACAGCTGAGGCCTGCAGGAGACCCCCTAGGGTATTCACTTTACGCGTAGGTTGGACATATTACATTAATTTATGTACCCTCACTGTAAGGCTATTATCAGCTCAAGAAAAAACACCCGGGGGCAAGAAAGGGACACAGCAAAAATTCTATCAGGAAGAGTCTTGGGTGAAAGGGGTTCCCCCAAATGTCCTGAATCTCTCCTTTGGGTTTTTGTTTTTGTTTTCCTGTACTGGGAATTGAACCCAGGGGCACTTGACCATTGGACTGTATCCCCACCCCTATTTTTGTCTTTTTTTTTTTAGTTGAAGATGTCTATTTTTCTCTTTAGATATGATACATGACAGTAAAGTATACTTTGACATTCTTCATATGTGGAGTATAACTTACCATTCTTGTCATTGTGGAGTTGTGGGTTTACACTGGTCGTGTGTTCGTACATGAACATAGGAATGTTATGTCAGATTCTTTTTTACTCTTCTATTCCCATCTTTTCTCCCTTCCCTTTATTCTCCTTTGTTTAATACGATGAACTTCTGTTATCCCCCCATCTTATTGCATGTTAGCATCCACATATTAGAACATTTTGCCTTTGGTTTGGGGGATTGGCTTATTTCACTTAGCATGATAGTCTTCAATTCCATCCATTTACCAGCAAATGCCATAATTTCATTCTTTATGCCTGGGTAATATTCCATTGTGTATCTATACACCACATATTCTCCATTCATCTGTTGAGGGCCCCTGGGTTGGTTCCATAGCTTAGCTACTGTGAATTGATGTAGCTGTGTTACTATAGTATGTTGATTTAAAGTCCATTTGGGTACCCAGACCTTTTTTTTTTTTTTTTTTTTTTTTTGTCAAATTTTAAGAGACATGGGTCTGCACTAAGTTGCCAAGGCTTTTTGGTCTTAACTTGGGGGTCT
>NW_026000079.1:3833785-3859029 GCF_001458135.2 Marmota marmota marmota | reverse complement strand
TTTTTTTTTTTTTTTTTTTTTTTAGTTGTAGGTGGACACAATACCTTTTTATTTTTATGTGGTGCTGAGGCTCGAGCCCAGGGCCTCACACATGCTAGGCAAGCGCTCTACCTCGGGGCCCCAGCCCCAGCCCTCCTTTGGATTTTAACTGAAAGCACATCCTTCCAAAATTTCAGGGGAAGAGCCAGGCATAGAACAGAGAAGACAACGATGATGAGAAAGACAAAAGTGGACCAAAGGCCCTCAGTGACCTCAGCACTCAAGGCCAGGACCACATCCTTAGTCTCTCCTTTGTGATGAGCAGGAGCCCTGGAGTCTGACCTGAGAATTCACCTGGGGGGACGTGGGGGGTGGTAGCCCTCTGGAAACACCAGCTGATAAGCTGGAAACCAGGCTTCCTGCTGCCCACCCTGACCCTCCCCTGCCCACTGCCACATTGCCCCTTCAGTTCCTCTGTTGGAACACTCTAGGGCTCCCCAGAGTTCTGGCCTCCCAGAAAGCAAACTGGACCAGGAAGGAATATCTCAAACCTGTCCTTTGGATCTGTGTCGCGACCCCTCGCCGGCAAGGGAAACACGACACAGGATTCTTCTTTCAGCAGTTTATTCAGGCCTTGAGTCATGTATCATCTTCTAGCGCCCGCCGCCCGAACACACCCAAGCACAGCTTAATAAAGCCCCCGGCGTCCCAATCCCAAGCCGCCACGTGGATCTCTCTCATAGGGTGGTAAGGGATTGCACGCCAACTCTCC
This sequence comes from Marmota marmota marmota, assembly GCF_001458135.2. Classification (NCBI taxonomy): domain Eukaryota; kingdom Metazoa; phylum Chordata; class Mammalia; order Rodentia; family Sciuridae; genus Marmota; species Marmota marmota. The sequence goes on along the minus strand of NW_026000079.1, from coordinate 3,858,278 downwards.
ATAAAAGGAGTTGTTTATCACAGGCCACAGTGGAAGCCGGCGCCATCTTCTAATGGCGGCCACGGTCTATAAGAATGGCTTACCACAGATCTGACAGAGGCCCAAGAAGCCAGACTCAGGTGATCCTTCCCAGTTGAAGCATTACCAAGTCACCATTCTGTGGCCCCCTTCTCCCAAAAGAACCTCAGCTACAGGGTGCAATGCTACATACCTGTAATCCCAGCTGCTTAAAGTTTAAAGCCAGCCTCAGCAATTTAGCAAGGCCCTAGGTAACTTAGGGAGACTCTGTCTTAAAAAGTAGCCAGGTACGGGGTGGTGAACACCTGTAATCATAGCAACTCGGGAGGCTAAGGCACGAGGATTGAGAGTACAAACCCAGCCTCAGCAACCTAGCAAGACCCTTTATCTAATAAAATATTTTAAAGGGCTGGGGATGTGGCTCAGTGATTAAGCACTCCTGGGTTCAATCCATGGTACAAAAAACAAAACAAAAAACCCTCTGCCAATCCTGACTTCCTCCCCAGGCTCCTCAATAGGTATAGGTACAGGTGACCTCCAGGCAGAGGGCACTATGTGACCCGCTGCCTGAACAAAGACAAGTATGTCCCTGCAGAGCTTCCTCGGGGACCTACCCCAGGACCCACCTGAAGGCAGTCAGCAAGAAAAAGATAGTTCAACCAGAGCACCACCCAGAGGATGGGGAGAATGAAGTCAGGGGAAGGAGCTTCAGAAGTAGGACAGAGCTCAAGTTTCCAGGAGCTGATGAAGGACCCTGAAATCTAGAACAGGAAGGTTTACGGGCACTGAAATTCCTACAGCACCCAACCCGGCACCCCGAGAAAACCGGCTGCGGGAGGATTCTGCTGGGTTGAGGATTGGCAATGTGAGCACCTCTGAGTTGGCAGGACGTCCTGACCTCCAGCCTCCTGCCAAGGGTTTACCTGCTCCAGTTGGCCTGCAGCAGACACAGCCACATTTCTTTCTGCCACCTATGACTGACAGAGGCTGCTGGCACTGTGATGGGCAGGATTTATACATCCACTTTAGAAATCTGTGAACGGCTGGCAGCCAGATTGACCACACCACTTCACTGGCCAAATGGAGATGCGGCTACACCAGGCGCCGCTGCTGTGGGACCAGGGAGTGCACTTTATGCTAGAACTCAGCCTGGTCCCCAGCTCTAGCTGCCCAGGCTTTGGGGTGCATGTCCGAGTGCCCACTGGGCATCAGTCTGCTGGCTATAAGCACCAAAGAGACTTCAGAAGTGAAAAATGCTGTGAATCTGAGGCTGGGGATGTGGCTCAAGCGGTAGCGCGCTCGCCTGGCATGCGTGCGGCCCGGGTTCGATCCTCAGTGCCACATACAAACAAAGATGTTATGTCCGCCAAAAACTAAAAAATAAATATTAAAAACAAATTTAAAAAAATATTTTTAAAAAATGCTGTGAATCTCCTCTGCTACCCTGTGGAGAAAACAGAGACCGAAGACAGGCCTTCCGAGTCTGTCAGCAGAAAGTAGGCTTGGCTGCACGCCTGTAATCCCAGGAATTTGGGAGGCTGAAGCAGGAGGATCACAAGTTGGAGGTCAGCCTCAGCAATTTAGTGAGACTCTGTCTCAAAATGAAAAGGGCTGGGGACATAACTCAGTGGTAAATGCCTCTAGGTGTGCCGCAGTCTGGCTGGGCACAAATCACGAGCCACTGAAACAGGAACAAACTTTATTTTTAAACTGCAGGAAAACACTTCACACAGCTCCCGGGGAATCCTCCCGAACGCCACGAGGCTTGTCCAGGAACCCCCAGCCGGAAATATCTCTCCCGGAAATCCCTCCTCCTGCACTTCCCCAACCAATGGGAACTCCCGGGGAATCCCCGGAAATCCCCACGAGAACTCCAAAATAGTGCGAGAACTCAAAAGTTGCGGCAGAGGCGGATAGTAATGCCTCGCCTGTCAATCAATACTGTTGGCAAAATGCCAGGGGCCATACAGACTCAGCAGTGGCTCTCAGCATAGGTGGAAGGAAAGAAGGAAGCAAGAAAGCAAACTTGGCTTTCAGAGAGTCACAAGGAGGCTGTTGGGATATGGGAGGAGCATGGTCTCTGAATTTTTCTGTAAAACTTCTAATTCTTCTCTTCCTATCCTCTCCTTCTTCCCCTCCTCTGGCCTCAGGTACCTCGACCCTTTTTCGTTCATACATTTCCATTTTGATACAATCCCACCTAAGAAATTCCACTTGGAACCAAAAATGGGGAGGTTAGAAAACAAGAATTGTCTGGATCAGGCCTGTGAGTTGGAGACACCAATATCATGCTGTGACTAGAACCCAGGTAATCCTTTAGATCTAGAGCTTTCTGCAGGAGCAGACTAGTGGAGTCCCAGCTGTCAGAGAACTAGGAATAAAGCCACACAGGTCTGAATTCATCCGTTTTGCCTGCTCTCTGAAAATGGTTCTAGACCCTTTAAATGGTTCCTTTGCCAGCGGTGGTAGAGGACATTGGAGACACGCCTCAGGAGGAACCATGCTGTCTCGTTCTGGTAGGCACCCTAGAGCTTGGCTTCTCCAGGTGTCCATCCTGCGGCACAGCCTAGCCAGCAGGACCCAGTGGCCAGCAGCTGGGATCGATCCTCAGCACCACATAAAAATAAATAAAATAAGATAAAGGTATTGTGTCCAACTACGACTAAAAAACATTAAAAATAAAATCAGATGGGCTTCGGATGCAGCTCAGTGGCAGATCACCTTTAGGTTCAATCCCTAGTATGGGGAAGAGGGTCCTGGTGTGGCTCACTGAACGGTACAGAAGTGGTAGTGCCATGTAGCCTCGGGCTGTTAATAGCAGAATTCCTGAGGTGAGCCATCTCCTATAAACAGCCTTTCCAGAAACTCTAGAGGAGAGAATGCCTGCAAGTTCTGGAAGGCAGATTTCCAGCACATTCCACCCATATGGCACTACCACTTAATTTTATTTTTGTGGTTTTTTTTTTGAGACACCGTCTCCCTAAATTGCCCAGAATATCTTCAACCCTGCAATCCTTAGTCTGAGACTGTTTCCCAAATCGTGGAAAAGTGAGCACACCAGAGCTGGCTCCCAAGTGTCTGGATATCAGATGGGGGCGGGGAGGGGGGTCTCTTCTTTGCAGCCTCTATCTCTAGGGGCAACAGCTGCTCTTTCCCAAGTGATTTAGAGTTCTCTTGACTTGTCAGTCAATCCCTCATGATTACAATTTTGTCATATTTAATAATTATTCATACAAAACTCTTCCTGTGATATCATCATGTCATTTCTCTCTAGTGATGGGACCCTGACTGATACAAGCAGCATGATGGTGGTGCATGTCGTACCTGGGTGAGAGGAGATGTTCTTAGGAACTGCATCTCCTTCGGTCTCTGGAGAAGCCAGTGCTATGTGATACAAGTGTTACAGTCAAAGCTTCATCCCGGGGTTTCATAAACTGACTTCCAGACCACTCACGTATAATCGAATCAAGCCTTTATTGAAGCACACTGGTGGTGGCTGACCACAACATAAAGCTGTTCCCCTGATCAGCCCTGAACAATTGCAAGGGCGCTCCTTATAAGCCTGAAAACTGCAAAGGGGATGTTCGGGGGGCGAGGGGGTCTAGCCAATGCAAGCAAGCCAGGTTACAGAAGCAGGAGAGTGCAGTCAAGCGGTGGTAAGCCTAACCAATCATGGTTAGTCCAGTCACCCCAGTCACAGAAACAGAGCCCCGTTACCCTAGTTATGGAAACAATGTCCCATTAAGTAGTTCCGTGTTCTTAAAGGTTTCTGTAGCAGGGGCTGGGGATGTGGCTCAAGCGGTAGTGTGCTCTCCTGGCATGCGTGCCGCCCGGGTTCGATCCTCAGCACCACATACAAAGATGTTGTGTCTGCTGAAAACTAAAAAATAAATATTAAAAAATTAAAAAATAAAGGTTTCTATAGCAAAAGGAAAAGAACATCTTGCCCCAGTCATGATCCTTCTACTTGGCATGGTTGTTTTACAGGATGGAGTCATAAAACAAAATGGAGTCACATTTGCTTCTATCACATTCTCCACTGGTTTTAGTAGGTTTGATGTCAATCTTTCACATCATTAGGCCTCAGGGTTTTTTCCATCCTTTTGTGTCTAAGGATACTGGGCTTGCAAGACCATAAGTCTGACCTCACCTACATTCTTGTGTACATGGTTTAGGAGGGCTTTTAAGAGGCAGGGTCCTACAGTAATCCCAATCAGGAGAAGGACTAGGGCCTAACTATGGCTGAAATGATGGTAGTCAACCAAGGGGACCATGAGAATAGGTTTTGGAACCAATTGCCTGAAGTTTAAATTTATATCTATTTGACAGCTGAGGGACTTAAAATTTTTAGAGCCTGTGATAAGAGTTGTAGTTCCCAAAGCAGTAGATCCAGCTATTTCCATACCAGCCAGGAGGGGAACTAAAATGGGGGCAGCCAGCCTATGTTGATAAATCAGTGGGCCCTGGCCTTTTAATAACTCCGGGTGTTCTTTTTCCTTTTACTCCATCAAAATAGTAGGTTACATAGTTCAGAGTTATTGACAGTTTGGAGATTTAGTCAGGAGTTCAAAGTGGGATACAGGAAGCACAATTTTTGGTGAACAGGGAGTTGTCCCACTTATAAGTTGGGTTGTGGAAACAAGTGTCTCTTTCTGGGAGATCACCCAGGGTGATCTTGGGAGTAGTTTCCCAGGTACATCTTCCTGAGCTAGACATATTGGCGAACATCTATATTGACCGTAATTTTTCCTTTAATGTTAGGGACCTCCTACTCTTGTAAGGGAAAAGGGTAATGACCGTTCTTGCTACTTCGAACTGAGAGGGGGCGATGTGCAGTGGGCAAGCAGTTTGGAGTCCCTTTTTAGAAACTGAGTGGGTCAAGAAGTCCATGGTAAAAATCTGGTTCAGAAAGAACAAACAGGTTGTAAATTCACCTGGGGTGGGCACTTCTATGAGAGAAACAAAAAGACATGAGTGCTGAAGTAAGATTAATACAAAATAGCAGTTGTAGCATCTGGAACCTGTCCATGAATATCATGAAAATGACAGAAATTAATAATTGTTTACCAGAAGGTGGAAGACCTGAGAAATTGTCCCCATAACAAGGCCTAACAAAGCCTAATAAGGCACTTTCTTTTTTTAGGGAACATAAATCTTTAACATTGTCAGAATTAGCAGGAATGTAGACACAACATTTAGTTAAATTAGTTAATGTCGTCTGATTTTTGTAAAAATACCTTTTTGGCATGACCTCTGTGTTCAGTAAAGATCCCTTTGTTACTTAGGGTTAATTAGATTAATAAACATTGATTACATCTACCTGTGTAGGAGGTTAGAAAGATCTGAGGCCTTAAACTGACTAAAAAACTTCTGGCAGTTTTTTAATTGATAGTTATCAGGCATTATTGCCTAAGAATTTCTCTTTTGTTGCCTCCAGTCTTACTTATTTTGAGGGGTGTTAACACAAGTGTACATTTTAAGTTAAATTAAAATAACTGTTTTTTTTTTGTTGTTGTTGTTTTTTAATGCCCAGGAATGGCTGTGTTGTGGGTTTTAACTGTTTTTGCTAGGTGTTTAAGACCAAGCTAGTCAAACTGACCTTGTTTCTATCTATTGGTAAGAGTCAGCTGAGTTTCCTTGGAGGACACTCTTGGGGAACTTGTGAGCAGCATTTTAACTCTGTTAGTGTCATCTGCATTAGGATGGGTCAAGGTCTTGCTGACCATGTGGCTTCCCTTGGAAACATCAGGCATGTCTCCCCTTTTCAATGACCCTCCTCTTTTGCAGCATGTACACTCATTGGATTTCTGTTCTCCAGAGGTCTCATTAATCTCCCTTACCGGGAGGTTATGTGGCCTGGAGTTGCAAAGCTTTTCCCCTGTCCTGGGTTCAGGCTGATTCAGAGGGCAAGAGACAAATATTGGTTTCTTTGGCTCCTTTATTTTAACCTTAATATTTAAGTTTGGCCTTAAACATCTAGCAAGTCAGTTTTACCAGTTTTAAAGTAAGAATGCTGGGCTTTAACTTTAATGTTTATAACTTTACAGTTATTTTTTTTTACATAACACAATATCCTTATTTTATTTATTAAATCATGTAATGCTGAACATTGAACCCAGTGCCTCACATATGTAAGGCAAGCACTCTACTGCTGAGCCATAACTTTAGCCCCTTTACAGTTAATTTAATCTCTTTTAATTATTATCTGTCTACAGATGATAGCTTAATATCTCAAATTAATCTAGGTTGTGTGTTCATGAAGTATTAACTCTGTAAAACATTAACAGGCATCAGTTATTGTTAGTTGCAGAGCAGGCTGAACCAATGTTAGTTTTGCTTGTTTGCCTGAAGTCTGAACATTCAACCCCACTCAAGGCTGAACATTCAACCCTACTTAAAGTTGAACACTTGACTTTTACCTGTCTGGTTTCACAGAAACCCACATCTGACCCTTGCCCGGTCTGCCTGAAGGCAGAAGGTGACACCCTTAGCAACTACTGTCTGATCCAATCACTGCACGCCAACAAGACAGCTTGCAGACCCAGAGACCCCATTAGATTTGGGCTATAAGAAAGAACTTTCTCTTGTCAGCTCCTCCTCTCTTGCTCTCTCTTTCTTCTCTCACTTTCCCTCTCTCTCATTCTTCCTCTCACTCCTCTCTCTTTCCCTCTCTCTTACCCTTTGTGTTCTCTCTCTCTCTCTCTCTCTCTCTTGCACTTTCCTTTCTCTTTCTCTCTCTCTTTTTCTTTGTGTTAATCAGACATTGCCACAATAAAGGTGTCTTGGTTGCTCCGAGTGTCATGGTCACCTTTTTTTAGTTATAATGAAATACAAAGTGAAATTAACAGTAGTAAAAACATATTTAGCTTGAATATAATTTTGAACCTTGGCTGAGTTATACATTATATTTCCTATTTGAGATCACAGTAATTTTTTTAATAAAATTAATCTTTGAATAAAACTTTAAATCAACTGAAATCTGGCCTACTTTGAAGTTATTCTGACATGCTGTAAGGTGGGAGGCAGAGCCTTCTCTCAGGTAAGGCAGGGCTCTTTACAAATTGCCGCAGCCCGGCTGGCTGGGCAAAATAACCGGGGGGGTGACGAATAACTTGTGTACGTTGATACAGCAGGAGTAGGAGCCCTTTATTGCAGGACAGGAGCAGTATTTATACATTCCACACAGCTTATCTAATTAGCATAAACTAGATACATCAGTCAACCAATCAGGAATCTCCACACTTAATGGCTCGCTGGCATTACTTCACAAACCACTCCCTCTGGCAAAATGCCAGGCGCCATCCAGACTTGTTTACAGACTCTAACATTTGCCAGGCGCCATCCTGACTTGTTTACAGACTCTAACAACAAATCCTAGGTAAAGTGTTTTAGTTCTACAGCTGATCTTTATCTCTTTTTAGATATCATTTTATAAAGGTTACACATATTGTTTTCTGACTCTGTATGAATGTTAGTAGCACAATATGACATACATTTGAAACATTAATTAAGGAAAGACTGAGAGTCCTTAACATGTTTTTTCCATGTGGAAAAGTGGCAAAATGTTTTATAATATTAATCTTTAAGTAGATTATGCTCTCATTACTTTTAAAAATATCTTTAAATTTTTAATGTAAAAGGTAACATAAGATTTGGTTACAAAACATTAAACAATATAAATAAATCAAATAAAATCTATTTTCCTTATAAGTTTAAAATTACCATTACAGACAACTTTACTTTGGCGAACACCAGCTTGATAAAATGTTTCTTTAAATCTTTTACCTTAAAGACTTGTATACCTGAAAGATATGAACACATTTAATCTGTAAAGAAGAGTAATGTATCACACTTTTATTGATTTTTTTTTATATTGACCAAGGTTAGCTTTTAAAGAAAAATCTAGACTCTGTAATGTAGGACAATACTTTAAAATAACAGTTGCTGTTTAACCACAAATGTACAAACCTTGATTTTTTAAGATTACTTGTTCTAGGGGATAAAACTTAATAGACACAATATAATTAATATTTTTAGAAGTTTTTGTCATTTTAACATATAAATATATCAGTACATTATTATTTGTCCTTAAGAAACAACTTTGAATAGTTTTAACTATTTGTGTTACATACATAACCAACTTAGTTACATATAAACCTTTTAATATTTGTCTTTTATTTATAGACCTTTATATTACTTAATTAGACCCTTTTGTTGTTTACTTAGATGTATTATAATTATACTTTACCACGTAAAGACTATATATTTTTAATATAATTTTTTATATTTAAAACTTTTTAATAATTTTTAAGCTATTGATCTTTTTTTGTTTGTACCTTTAAATAACCCTTATAAATTTCTGAATTTAGATAAATTAATCTATTTTAATGAGATGAAATATTTTAATTTTTTACTTACAGTATTTTAATTGAAATACAGTTGAAACCTCTTGACTCCTTGTATGTAGAATTATACCTGTTGGGACTTTGTAATTTATAGTAACTTTTTTTTTTTTAAAGAGAGAGTGAGCGAGAGAGAGAGAGAGAGAGAGAGAATTTTAATACTTATTTTTTAGTTTTTGGTGGACATAACATCTTTGTTTGTATGTGGTGCTGACGATCGAACCCGGGCGGCACGCATGCCAGGCGAGCGCGCTACCGCTTGAGCCACATCCCCAGCCCCCTAGTAACTTTGTTTTTATAATAACACAAAATAATTTTAAATTTCCTTTTTAGTTTACCAATTTATGAAAATACTAACATTGTTTAAATATTTTACCTTATGGAACTTAAGAAGTTAAGAGTACTTGATATTATATTTAACAGTCAGCATTTTAACTTTGTACCAATTAGATGTTTCTAACAAATACATCCATGATTAATTTTATATACATTTAGATGTAATTTATGTATCTTTAAAAAAAAAAAAAAAAACAAGGTATCAGACAAGTGCATTGAATAGTATTAGTAATCTTTTTTCCTGTTGAAGAAAAATCCTAGAGACAATGGATGTCAGATACTTTATAACATNCCAACTGGGCTATATCCCCAGCCCCTACTTTATAACATTTTAACAGTTGTTTAACCATCTAGAAACAAAACTGTGCATTAGTAACTTTAAAGACATTTGTACTTTTATCTATTTTTCCAATTTGAATTGAACCTTTTAAGTCATATTAACCAAAAGTATTTGGATCCATTTTTTAAAAATTATAATTTATGAGCTCATATGTCAATTTTTTGTACCAAATATATAGAGACATGGCAATAATGTTGACAGACAGTACACCAGTGCACCCACACAAAGCAAACAGACACACAAAAGCCTTGTAGCTTATTTCTTAAAAACCTATTAGATTGAGAGTTAACCTTTGTAAATTTGCCTTAGAATAAAGCAGAGCGTAATCAGAAAAATATATTAATCTAGGTGTATTGGATCAAAATTATGAATTTAACAAATATAGAATTTTAAAAGTTTTTGAACCTTTTTCCTGAGGTGGTCCTGTTCATGAAAGCTGAAAAGAGTTGAGGGAACATAGACAAACAAAAGGGGCTGATTTTTCCCTTGAGGAATGTCCCCAAGACTCAGCTTCATTGGTCTCCTTAGGAGAGTCCTCCAGGTTGGGGTCCCATTCTAAACTGGTTTTTCTGGTTTGCTGGATAGTGGCCACCAACTTTTAGCCTGACATTGAAAAATCTTTGGACCATTTTTTAATAGTTGGGAGTTATTCATGCTTGCAAATACTGAGAGACAAAAGCCAAATTTTCTAGACAAAATTATGTTTTTTGTTATACAATTTAGGAATAATAATTTTATAAAACACTTTAGTTTTAATCTGTCCTCTATAGGAAGTGACATGATTTACCCAGTTGGCCATCTGGCCCAGTTCCAATGAAGGCAATCTCTAGAATGCCTTTTTCTTTTTACCTTTACCTTTTACTTTTGACAATTCTTTCAGTCCTGTTGGCAGCACTTTACATTTTAATGCAAGCTGTAGTGAGCACAGTTAAGACCCTTTTAACCATTTTTTTTTCCATTAGAAACAAACTGAGGTAGAAATTAATACAGAACACAAAGGGAACAATCAAAAACAAACCAACAGACAGAGTCCTGAAAATTGTTAAGAAAACAAGTTAATGGGGTCCAGGTAGAGATCTCTGTAGCCCTTCCTTGTCTCTGATGTCGGTGGAGCGAAGGAGTCCTGAAAAGAAGAGCAGTTATGAGAACAAGAAAAGGGCCCGCGCATAACACAGGGACAGACAGACACAAGACAAACACAAGACAAACGGCCAGCGAACAGACACGGAACAAACGACAAACAGCAGAACAGACACAGGACAAGGAACAATCGCTGAGGTCACACAGGGAGACCTCTACTGGGGCAAAGACTATGTCTCGTCCTGCCCCCAGACAGATACAGACAGATGAGGTCACACAGGGAGATCTCCAGGGAGGCAGTGACAACGTCTCGTCCTGTCCCTGGAAAGGTGTAAGCCACTGTGTCCAATCTGACCTTTTCCCCAGAAGAGGGGACTCACCAGAACTGGCAGCCGGCAGGAGGCTTTTCAGAGCTTCCTAGGACAGATTGGAGTCTTCCTCAGAGTGAGGCTGAGGAACGTCTCTCAGGAGCTCCCCTCTACTCCGGGGCCGAGGTCCAAAGGCCCATCATTGGAGGCAAATTTGGCGTGAGGGTAGGGAAGAAATGGATCCCGGACGAGCCCCCAGATGTTACAGTTAAAGCTTCGTCCCGGGGTTTCATAAACTGACTTCCAGACCACTCACGTATAATCGAATCAAGCCTTTATTGAAGCACACCGGTGGTGGCTGACCACAACATAAAGCTGTTCCCCTGATCAGTCCCGAACAATTGCAAGGGCACTCCTTATAACCCTGAAAACCGCAAAAGGGATGTTGGGGGGGTGGGTCCAGCCAATGCAAGCAAGCCAGGTTACAGAAGCGGGACAGTGTAGTCAAGCGGAGGGAAGCCTAACCAATCACAGTTAGCCCAGTCACCCCAGTTACAGAAACAGAGCCCCGTTACCCTAGTTACAGAAACAATGTCCCATTAGGTAGTTCTGTGTTCTTAAAGGTTTCTGTAGCAAAAGGAAAAGAACACCTTGCCCCAGTCATGACCCTTCTACTTGGCCTGGTTGTTTTACAGGATGGAGTCATAAAACAAAATGGAGTCACCTTTGCTTCTATCACACAAGAACCAGCAGGGAGAAGAGGGCTTTTGTGCTGCATCCCTCAGGGGGCCATGATGCCTGGACTTTGATAAGTGCTTGGAGAATGAACAACTGAACTAGCTCGGGCCTCCAGCCTACTGTCGGACCTCGGGTCGTCTATGAAAGCCTTGCCCCGTCTCCCACACAAACGTCCAAGGAACCAACAAGGGATGGAGTATAAAATCTTTTTTGGCATTAATTTGCCCTGAGCATAGTATTATGTCTTGTGTCATCTGGCTGTATTTTAGAGTCCAAATGGACCAGGAGGGGAGAAAGTAGAGGCCAGAAGATCAGGCAGGAACTATCGAAGCAGGTTCATGAGAGAGAATGGTTAATCCACTGTGATAAGGAGTAAAAAAGGAGAGCACAAGAACAAGGCCCAGCCGTTTTCCCCAGAGACCCAGTTCTGGAAGTAGGATTACCTGATAAAATACTTCACTAAAAAGTTACTTACTGTTTATCAGCAACTGAAATTCATTGGTTCCCCAGGTATTTTGTTTGATCTGTTTTCTAAATCTGGCAACCCACCTTTGAAGTCTACCTTCACAAGCATCCAAGGAACCAACAAGAGATGGTTTCTAAAACTCCTTTCAGCCGCAGCAAGGTATCATGGCATTGACGGACACTTTAGAGTGCCAACAAACTCCAGGAGGGAGAGACCAGAGGCCAGAAGGCCAGACAGCAGCTGTTGCAACAGGAGGGAGAGCAGACAGCTCACTCCAGGTGACAAGGAGTGAAAGAAGAAAGCAGTGGTTCCCTCAGAGACCCGGCTTTTGAAGTAGGATCACCTGATAAAATACTTTCGCTAGAATGTCATTTCTTGTTTATCTGGAATTGTAACTCACTTCGTGTTGCAGGTTTTCTGTTTCATCTATTTTCTGGAGATTCCTTGTCCACACACGGGTCCACCAAGCTCCAGGGCCAGGCCAGCTCCTGCTCTCTCTTTCCAGTCAGGCCTCAGGGACTTGGACTTTTCCCCTTTCCTCCTCAACACTGTCACTGGTGTGTCCTCTGGGATGGATGCCTCTTCCCAAGGGCTGGCTGGGAAGCAGGGTGCAGTTTTCCTAGCTATCCCCTTCCTTGCTGATGACTTTCAAAATAAGTCCCCAGCCTCTCAGGAGAGTTTGACCTTTAATCACCAGAGAGAAGGGAGCAGGGAATCACAGTCAACAATAACAAGTGCACAAGACTTAAAAAGACGGGGTCTCAACGGGGGTCTCAACTGGGGCACCTTCCCATCACCAGCCTCCCATAGCCATTCCAGGGCCTTGTCCTCCTGTATTTCTGAGATGAATATGAGCACTCTGTGCCCCCATAGCTCTAGGGATCCCCTTTTTCTGTCCTTCAGGAGTGTTTCTCTACACTCAGTCTCTGCCCTAGCCTAGGGAATTGTGAGCACCTAGAATACATTAGGCCTTAATGGGCAGAGATGTAGAGTCTCTGGAGACCCATGAAAAACCAAAATAAACTTTGGGCTTTTTTTTAATTTTTAATTTGTAGTTGGACATAACACCTTTATGTTATTTATTTATTTTTATGTGGTGCTGAGGATTGAACCCAGGGCCTCACATGTGCTAGGTGAGTGCTCTAAGGCTGAGCCACAACCCCAGCCCCTGGGCTTTTTTTTTTAAACTTTCCATGGTGGGGATCAAACCCCAGGGCTAGAGTATGTGCTAGGCAAGGGCTCTACCACTGAGCCAGTCCTAGGGGACCTTTTTTTTTTTTTTTTTTTTTTTGGCACCAGGGATTGAATCCAGGGGCACTTTACCACTGAGCAACTTTTTTTTTTTTTTTAATATTTATTTTCTAGTTCTCGGCGGAACAACATCTTTATTTTTTTTATTTCTATGTGGTGCTGAGGCTCGAACCCAGCGCCCCACGCATGCCAGGCGAGCCCGCTACCGCTTGAACCACATCCCCAGCCCCACTTTCTTTTCATTTTTTGGGACAGGGTCTCACTAAGTTGCCAAGGCTGGCCTCAAACCTGGGATTACAGCGCCAGGATCACATGCATGCTGCACTTTGCCTGCTTTCCTTCTAAGGGACCTTTTCTGAGGAAAAAAAATGAAAATATGGAAACACATGTAATTTTTTAAAAAATGTAATCGTAGTTAAATATGCACAAAAATTTACCTGTAAATGTACAGGTGTACGACCTGAAGTCCATTCCCATGGTGTGCAACCATCCCCACCATCCATCTCTGTGACTTTTCAACTTCCTAGACTGGAACTCTGTACCCATTGACAATGACTCCCCTTTCTCCTCTCCCTCCAGACCCTGCGGACACTGGGTGCTGGGGATAACCCAGGGCCCCCACGGGTCAGGCAAGGCTCTGTCCCGAGCTACACCCAGCCTCTGTCGTTCACTTTAGGCCGGGCACCCTACTAAGGGAATCAGGCAATCTCTGTCCTTTTCTGCCTGGCTCATTCCGCTTAGCATAACCTTCTCAAGGCTCACCGAGGTCTCAGCAGGTGTCAGAGTCTCATTAATCAATCCCTTCTTTTTTAAGGACATAAAGTTTCGCACATGTTTAGTGACATTAAAAATGCACTCTTCAGGGCCAGGGCTGTGGCTCGTGGTAGAGCTCTTCCCTAGCGAGCGCGAGGCCTGGGTTCCATCCCCACAGGCAACACATAAAAATAAACAAAGAAGAAAAAGGTATTGTGTGCATCTCCACTAAAAATATCGTTAAAATACTCTTTAGAAATATAAAACAATACCCTGAGTATCATCTGGTTTCCTCCTGAAAGAGGGCTCTGAACACTGGGGAGAACAGCAGTTATTTTCTCCATTCCATGGGAGGAAAACAAAGAGCGCTCAATCCAAAACAGCCGCTCCTCGGCCGCGCTCCTGGAACCCGGAGCTCTGCAAACCCCGCCCTCCAGTCCCGCCCAGAACCACCGCTCCCGGGGCCCGAGGGTGCGCAGCTGCCGCGCGCCGGGAACTCCATTTCCCAGCAACCCCCGGGCCGCCGCGGCTCCGCGGCGCCCCCTCGCGGCGCACTTGGGCGAACCCCAGTTCCCGGCGGCCCTAGCGGCAGGTTCCCGGCACCGGCCGAGTTCGGGATGGCGGGTGCAGGTTCTGCTGCAGTGTCCGGGGCTGGGACCCCGGTGGCCGGGCCCACAGGCCGCGACCTCTTTGCCGAGGGCCTCCTCGAGTTCCTGCGCCCGGCTGTGCAGCAGCTGGACTCCCACGTCCACGCCGTCAGGTGCCCGGGGGGCGGGCGGGGCGGGGCGGCCTGCCCGGGGAGGCTCCGGGGCCGTGGAGGCGGGGCCGGCTGGTCCCGGTGCAGGGGAAACGTGGGCGGCGGGCGCGCTGACCGTGCGGCCTTGCGGCCTTTGCAGGGAGAGCCAGGTGGAGCTCCGCGAGCAGATCGACAACCTCGCCGCGGTGAGTGGGCGGCCCGCGGACCCAGGCAGGACCTTCGGTTCCCCGTGCCCGGCCGGGTCTCTGCCCCTTGGCCCCAGGACGTCGGGGCCCTTGGGACAGGGAGTGAAAGGAAGTGGGGGAAGGACGGGACGATTCCGCCTTCCTAAGAGCAGGAGGTGAGCTGCCAGACGTCTGTTGCTCTTCCGTCCCCAGAATTGTGCCGCATCAACGAGGACCAGAAGGTGGCCTTGGATCTCGACCCCTACGTTAAGAAGCTGCTCAACGCCCGGCGACGGGTTGTTCTGGTCAACAACATCCTACAGAATGCCCAGGTAAACGAAGTCCCTGCTTCAAGTCCTCAACACAATGAGTCACGACTTTTTAAAAATTGGGGGGAAGGGAGTGGTCAACTAGCGTCAGTAAGACTCAGTGCTCAATATCCACTTGCAGCCATTGACATCCTACGTGAACTTTGACGCAGGACCGTCCTCAGGTGTTTCCAGCACCTGGCTGGCTGAACCCCAAAGCCTTTCACAGGGGCAGTCACTAGGTTCCACCTCTTCCTGTGTCCTGTAGGAGCGGCTGAGGCGGCTAAACCACAGCGTTGCCAAGGAAACAGCCCGCAGGAGGGCAATGCTGGACTCGGGAGTTTATCCCCCTGGTTCCCCAAGCAAGTAACAAGATGGCAGGGGACTGAGCAGCACAAATAGTTGTTACCCCGCTGCCTTGATTCAACACATGAGAAGATTCAGGGAACAATTTCTGCAGACTTTGGGACACCTAAATGGCAGCCCTGGTTTATTTAAAGCACTTTCTCACTTCGTGGGAACCCAAGAAACCTGCGTGCAGTAGACTCAAGTTCCCAGAGGAACTTTCGTTACAGCTCTTGCTCCCTTCCAAGAACGAAATGAGGTTTTTTTTCTTAACTACATAGTTAACGCCCATCTTTTTCAGGCCTCGCCAACCAGGCTGGAGCTTCGTTTGTTACATGTCTGGTTATAGTGGACCCAGGCAACACGTCCTCTACCTGTGACTTCTCTTTTTCCTTTTGTTTACACGAGGATTTACAAAGAGAAAATGAATGAACTCTGTCCACCCTCTTTTGTTGATTGCACTGGCTTGACTACAACAGCAGTACTGCTAGAACCATTTAATTCAATAAATGCTTAAACAGTATTCTCATTTACTGATGTTTCAAGTTGCGATCTTGGTGTTTATGACTCAGTATCACTTCCAATGAAAAAGAGTAAATAAGAGGCCACCACCTACTAATGAAAAACAAAACCAAGAGCCCTACTAGGAAGTACTTTAATCGTTTTTCTTAGAAAAAAAAAAAAAAAAGTTCAAACACCTAACAGTTCACATTTCAACAACAGAGTAATGGTTGAGTGGGGTGTTTAGGAGTTGGGATTTGGGAGTATAAGGAAGAAATGTTGGTATCCTGCTTCATTATAGATGGATGGCATAGATTTATAAACAGGAGATTTTGGGCTGCTAGGCCAGTATCAAAACCAATGGAATGACAAATCTTTCTATAGAGTTTCTTTCCTGATGTCTCCTCTATTCCACAGAAATGCACCATACAAAGCCCAGTAGCAGATAGCTTAGGATCTGGTCTTCCCCTTGAGTAGGAACGGGACTGAAGGGAAGGAAGATCACTCTTGAGTTTCCATGCTTTCCTCTTCCTCTCCTTGAGGTGGTTCTTCTGTATTCTCCTCCTCTTCCTCTCCTTCCTTCTTCTCAGGTGGCTTCTCGTAAGCCTTTTCTGAAGGTGTCACTATCACTCCATCCCAGGTAGATATTTCAGAAGCAAGATCTAGAATAAAAAAAATAAGTGCTTTCAAACAAATACCCCAGCAAACAAGCAGAACGCAGCAGAAACATGAAGTCATCTGAGTACGATGGATGCACTGGCTAACCCCCTGCAATTTCAGCAAGACTGTCTCAAAAGAAAGGGCTGGGGACGTAACTCCTTGGAGTGCCCCAGGGTTATGTCACAGCACCACACAAAGCCTGCTGAGCACCAGAAGAAACCCCTGACCCACACACACAGTGAGTACTCACAGCTAGCATCACCCTCCTGGCCAAGGATCTTCCTAAAGCCACCGTGTGAGAGGATTCGAACCAGAGTCTGAGCTGTGTAGCAGACCATATCCTGAGGAAGAGCAAAGTGAGGGTAAATTAGCAAAGAAAATCAGTACTTTCTCTGACACCCTTGTGAAAACAGATGCATATAACTTTTTAATCTTAGGACCACAGTCTTTGAAAACCCCCAGATACCCTGATCCCTAAAGATCATGTTCCCTAGGTCCTCTCAGAATAGACCACTTCATAACTGACCCAATACCTGCTGTTCCAGGGTCATGACCGTATGTACTCTGAAGTTGCCGCTTTCACAAGGGTCAGTGATACCCACTGATCCTGGAAGGAACAGTCCTGCAGCCAGAATCTGCAAGCAACGCCTGAAACATAGGGAAGTATTAACATACCCCCACTACCACCTTATAACCAACCCCAAACTGAAAAGAAATATGTGGTACCTGTATGCCACATTTAGGGCCAAAGGCTGTCTGGTGGGGTTATTCATCACAGCATAGTGCCCCTAGAAAAGAGTAAGTCTGGTAGGTGTGCCACCAAGTGGCAATCTATCTTTAAAGCAAATTTAAACTTGAATAAATCATCACAAGGAAAATAAGTCATTAAAGTCTAGCCAAAACACATCCAGAAGAAATTCTGAAATTGGTCCTCATTTGTTCATTTCTTTCCAGTATCACAATAATGAAATAACAGTAATAAAAACAAAAGGGGCACTGTAACTCAGTAGCTACTCATTTAATCAAATACTCCCAGAACCCAATGAAATTATAAACTTTGAATCTACTGGATCACCTGTCCACTGAATTTCTTTTTAAGCTTTACTGAATTTCAGATTCTGGTAGGTTTCACAGTAAGTACTACCAATATGAATGCGCAGGAATTCCTATTGTCCTTGTTTACTTACAAGTAGGTCAAGGATCCAGGGTGTGAGGGGCTCAAAGCCAGGAAAACGAATCCTTAAGTCCTTCAGCAGTCTGATGAGAACTTTAACTCTGAATGTAAAAGAGATCCAAGAATTAAAAGTAGTTAACATCACTGCTGGGCAAAGTGGTGCACGCCTGTAATCCCATTAACTCTGGAGGCTGAGACAGGAGGATCTAGAGTTCAAAGCCAGCCTCAGAAAAAGCGAGGTACTAAGCAACTCTGTGAGACCCTGTCTCTAAATAAAATATAAAATAGGGCTGGGGATGTGGCTTAGTATCAAGTGCCCCCTGAATTCAATCCCTGGTAGCCCACCCCACAAAAAAAGATAATAAGATCACATTTCCACACCTGAAGTAAGTTGAAGCTGACTATACTATTTATAAAACCGCATGTGCTCTTCTTTCAATCTTAATTTGCTTATTTAAAGTAAAAATGAAAATCCAACAGATCATGGCCAAAACAGTTCTATCAGAGGAAGTATGGGGAAATCCTGCTATTCAGTTAGAAAGGTTATCTGAAAATGACCAGAGACCGACTCACGTGGACTGAGAAGCATTTTCCTCGAACCAGCGGGCATGTCGGATGGCTGCTAAAGCACTCTGCAACACCTTGATATCCACTAGATAAAGCATGACAGACCAACGTGAAACAATCCTGTTATTAAGCAAGCAATCCAGTCCTGCCACCACCACAGTTCAGAAACTTAGAAGGAGAAGCAAGCTAATTTTTAACAATTTTGTTAAACCATCTCATGTTCCTCAGATCAGCAAGTCACTTTTTCCAAAATTATTACACCTATTCCAAACTAAATCTAGAAGCATGAAAGATCTGTGATTTTCTCCAAAAATCTATCCTCCTTTCTTCACAAATATTTCCACCATCCTTTTTAATTGTTCCAAATTTTCTTCCTGGCTATCCTATCTTTGAAAATTTCACTAGGAAGCTTGTAAAGTTATTTCCAAAGTACAGGGTAAACTTAAGTCCTTCAATTTCCAGAAAGCTTCCTATGAAACAAAAAAACTCAGCAAAGATACCATGCATTTTATTTCCCCCACATTTTCAGCAATGGAAAAAAGGACTAACAGTGGAGTTCCGGGTCCAGTTTTCGGAGATTGGGTGGCACTGTCGTAATGAGAATCTTCACTGTAGCATCAGAAGAACTGATTTCAAAACCAGTTTCATTGGTCAGCATGGTCAAAACTAAAAGAACAAAATAATCAAAAGTTGTAATTCATATTTTCATTAGATGATCAAAGTTAAATCATTCCTGTGGGAAACAGGTGGGCATTTAAAAACCAGAGTTCAGACTAAGGATTCAAAATACAGAGCTTTAGAAAGGAGATAAAATGGAATTTCAAACCCCTTCCAAAAACTCCTACAACATGAAACTGCATTTACTCAATCTAGTCTGACCTAATTTTGTTGAAAGTATGATTACAGGACCTGGCTCCTACTGCCACTCAATATATATTCAGCAATAAATTCAAACCTTCAGATGGATCCTGTGCTCTTAAACTTTCCACGACTTTGTTCCCCAGGGCAGCAACAGCTTCCACTAGATTTGAGGGGGAAAAAATACCATTATAAATCATCTATTTATGTAGACTTCCTATATATCTCTGAGATACTTAGTACCATCATTTCTGCCCCACATTCAAGTGTGGAACAAGTGTAACAGAATACTTTTACAAAGGAAAGCTAAGTCCTAGACACAGAAACTGGAAGGTTCAGGAATAGGACACTTCCTATACTCACATCTTTTTTCCATACTAAAATCGTTAGATTTTTTTAATAACTTAAATTTTTTTTTTCTTTTGTAGTGGTAGATGCCATGCATTTATCTATTTTTGTTTATTTTTCTACGCAATGCTAAGGATCAAACCCAGTGCCTCACAAGTGCTAGGCAGGTACTCTGCCACTGAGCTAAAGCCGAGTTTTTCAGGTCAGTGGCACTTATAACATCTGGATTGGTTAATCCTGTGCACTGTAGGATGTTTAGCACCATTCCCAGCCTTTAGCCCCTTTTGATGCCAGGAGTATCCCTTAGCTGTGACAACCAAAAACATCTCTAGGCAGTGCTAATAATTCCCTTAGGAGCAAAATATCCAAGAGAGAAACACAGTCCCAGAGTACTGGGCATACATTCTTTCAGACACACATTACAGAGTCTGTCTTTTTATGGTTTGGATATGAGGTATCTCCCAAAAAGCTCATGTGTTAGGCAATGCAAGAATGGTGAGAGGTGGAACGATTGGATTATAAGAGCTGAAGCTTTGTCAGTAGACTAATTCATTTGATGGATTATAATCTAAATGGACTTCTGAGTGATAACTAGGTATGTGAGGCATGGCTAGAGGAAGTAGGTCACTGAGGATCTGCTTTGGACTTTATCTTGTCCCTCACTGCTGTCTCTGCTTCCCAGCAGCCATGGGCTAATAGCTTTTTCCTCCCATACCCTTCCATCATATCTGGCCTCACCTCAGGCCAGAACAATGGAATAGGCCAACCATAGACTCAAATCTCTGAAACTGAAAGCCTCACTTTTCCTTCACTAAGTTGTTCTTATCAAGTATTTTCATCACAGTGACAATAAGCTGACCTAACAGTCCCTTATAATCCAGTAAACTTAAAAAATTAAATTTCCTATTTATGTTCCACACACACACACATCTCTCTATCTCTATCTCTCTCTCTCTCTCTCCTTTAAAAATCCCTAGGCCCCAAATCAAACTATTACATTGTTTTCCTCGGTCAGAAAGATGAACTGGGGGCTAAGGGATGTAGCCCAGCAGTAGAGCACTCGCCTGCCAAGCTCAGGGGCCTGGGTTTGACACCTAGCACCAGAAAAGAGAGAAAAAGAGGTATACTCACATGTTGGCAGAATCTTTAGTATTACCACCAGGTCAGCTACGTTGTGTCCTGTAGTCATTGTTCCCTTTTTATATGATCCTACCTGTCGGACTTCTTCAATTTGCTATTGGAAAAAGGATTTCAGGGGGAAAAAATTAGAAGAAAAAAGGTGCCAAGCTCCTCTCAGATCTCTCTTTTATTTAGAGACAGGGTCTCACTGAGTTGCTTAGCGCCTTGCAGTTGCTGAGGGTGGCTTTGAACTTGAGATTCTCCTGTCTCAGCCTCCCAAGCCGCTGGGATTATAGGCAGGTGACGGGCTGCTCTCAGAACTCTTTTTTTTTTTTTTTTTAAATATATATTTATTAGTTTTCGGCGGACACAACACCTTTGTATGTGGTGCTGAGAATCGAACCCGGGCCGCACGCATGCCAGGCGAGCGCGCTACCGCTTGAGCCACATCCCCAGCCCTTCTCTCAGAACTCTTAAGACACAACTTCTTATTTCCCACATTTAAATGCAGCAGTGATAAATTCATATCTCAAAAGCATGAAAGCATGGCTATACAACGTGGCTACAGATAATAATGATAGCTGATAATAATGATAAAAATCTTGCCTCCAACAACAGTATTACAGGGAAATTTCAGAAGTCTATACTTTTCCATTTAAAGTTAAATGTGGAACAGGTAAAGAGACAGAAGCCAATGAAAATTCCTCTTAACAAGGCTGCCGTATCTTAGAACTAAGCCATCAACTCACCACTTCAAATGTCCCTGGAGCCACAATCAAATTGTCGATCACATTATTTATTTTTGTCACCAGAGAAAGGATTGAGGCCTAAAAAACATCACAAAACAAAAATACCCTAAAGTCAAAAATCACAAGTAACTTCTCAAGATTTACTTGAGGTTAGGGGAACATTTTTCCCTAATCTCTTCTATACAAACTCATGCAATAGGGGTCTGAAAACACTTCCCCCTTCTGGCCTTGAATATATCAGAAAAGAACAACTATTTAATCCATAATAGATTCCCCAATGAAAATATGATGCCACATAACCACTCATATATTCACCTAGCACTTTAACTCTCTATATAGAGGACAAGTAAACCTTCTGTGGAGTTTAGGTTCTTGCTGGTGATCAAACCCAGAGCCTCACACATGCTAGGTTAAGTGCTCTACCACTGAGCTACACCCTCAGCCCACATAACACTCTTCTTAACTATAATAGTCACTTTTCTGTTTTTAGTGAAATCTCAGAAAGAAAGCCAAAAGAACACACCTGTTCAGCAGAATTGGGAGCAAGGTCCTGATTCCTCTTCAGCAAGGCTTCACTGAAGGAAGTTTCATCAGGTGCTGGCTTGACTCGAGGGAAGGCCATTTCACACTAAGAGAAAAACAAACAACATACCTTTTACCAAAAATAAGATACAACAGATATTTTTTCCTGTTATGATAGAAAAAAAATTAAAAGCAGATAATTCTACTTGTTTTCAATCAAGATGTTCAAACAAGAATAGAAGAGCAATAATTTAAGCTCTCACTACCTTTGTATTAAAAAAACAAAACAAAACAAAACAAAACACTAAAAAACACTAAGCCAGAGATACAATTAATTGTTTAGGACGGATTTCAACTATGTAGGCAAGAAATCATCTTCCTTACCCTGCTTACATTTTTTTTTTTTTTTTTTGTAGTACCGGGGATTGAAACCACTGGCACTCTACCATTGAACTGCATCCCCAGAACTCTATTTTAAAACAGGGTGTCACTAAGTTGCCAAGGCTGGCCTCAAATTTTGAATCCTACTACCTCAGGCTCCTTAGTAGCTGGGTTTATAGGTATGCACCACTGCAAGTGGCTTTGCTTACATTGTTTTGGTACGTGAAATGACACAGTTGACTCAAAACTCCAACTCTACAGAGGGGCAGAGTGGACAAAGAAGGCTGGATTTCATCAGTGCATGCTGTATACATGTATTGAAGTATCACACGGAACCATTTATATGTACTACTAATCTGTATTAATTGTAATAAAATCAGGGGCTCAGAGTCGAGAGTTTGCTTCGTAGGCTTGAGGCCTTAAGGTTAATCTCCAAGTGCCAAAAGTAAATAAACACATAAGTAAAAATCTTTAAAACCCCAAATCATTCACGAATCCCTACTCCAACCACCTACATGTATAAGTGACAATGACCAGGAAACTGATATTAACTCAAGAACTCACCAAATAGAAATCGAATGGGATATGTGGCACGAAGGGCCTGAACCTAAAACAAGAAAAACAGTCCAAACAGAAATCAGGCAGAGGGCACCCGCACGGGCAGGTTCTGAGAAGGGGTCTGCCTCCAGCAGGGGGGCAGCCGGGGCCACCTCCAACCCCCACCCCGACGACAGGCACTGGCAAGTGCGGGGATGTCCAGGCGGGCACTCACCCTCCTCCGGGTCCCCCTCTGGAACCAAAGCGCCCACCGCGACCACGGCCTCGGTCACCCCTGAAAACAGAGTCATTTCAGCTCACGGCAGAGACCTCCACCACGGCGCGCCAGCTCCCCGCGAGAAGGAACCGTGGGGCTGCGGCGGCCGCTCACCTGGGCTTCGCGCGTGCATTTACAGGGCACGTCCCGGCCGCCTCAGTCCAGACGGCGGGCGCTACTCCGGGCCCCGGGGACCCTCCCTCTCCTCAGCCCTCCAGGCCGGACTCTCGCACCCGCCTCCCCACTCCAGCCCGGCCCGGCCCGCCTCCCAGCCTCGGACCACCCTACTCCCCCGGGCCTGGGGGCGCAGGCCCGGGACACACCGCCCTGGGTCCTCCGACTCCCCGCGACCCACCTTCCTAAGTTCTCAGGGAAACACCTTGAGCACCTAGATCCCCTTACCTCATGGCTCCCTTAATCCTGGACAATGGAGGCCCCACCAACCGCCCCTTTTTTCCGAGGCGCGGGTAACCGGAGAGGCGTCTTGCCGGCGCGTCCCAATAAAACTCGGCGCGACTGGCTCCCTCATTACTCCGCCCTTCATGCTCATTGGCTTACTTTGGCGAATCAGGCTTAGGAACAAATAAAAAACGCCTACTGTATCAGGAACGAGCCAATAAAAATAGGTTTAACAATAGTGACAGTTTTCACTGGACACTAGATGGCGTTAGGAAAAAAAATTTCCAGGACCGCAACAAGGAGAGAACTTTGTCTAGACATTATGAGAAGACTCTGCAGCAGGTAGCAGAGTGGCGCAGCGGAAGCGTGCTGGGCCCATAACCCAGAGGTCGATGGATCGAAACCATCCTCTGCTATCGGAGTGCAATGTTTTGTTTTCTTTTTCTATCTCTTTCTAGAGCAGGTAATTTACATTTCTTCTGTAGAGCTAAATTATTCTAGTTTCTTTCTTTCTTCCTCAAAATTAAATTTTTAGGAGCTGTTTTTGCCACCGACAAACAACGTGGAGGGAAGTAGAAAGAGACTTTAGACAGCAATGAACAGCTCGTGTAGAGACCTAAGGCAGGAGCCTGGGAGGCAAATCGAGATGCCGAGCACAGGAGCCGGAGCAGTGGCGAGCAGAGAAGCCCAGCCTCACCCCCCTGTGGAAAATGCAGGAATAATTGTATTCCATTTACCTCCATTACTCCTCCCGACTTAGATTCTATAGTTGCTGTGATTCCTTATCCTTTACTACGACGGAGTGCATAGATCTGAAGGGTAAATGACTCCAGCCATAGAATCACCGCCCGATGAGAAATAAAGAACACGTCCATCAACTCATTCCTGTGCCCTGCACTGCGGTAACAGCTGTTCTGATTTCCATTATCATACATCAGCTTTGTCTGTTTTTGATCTTCACATAAATAGACTCACACCATATGTACTTTCTCTCCTTCTTCTAGGTCTGGCTCCTTTGGCTCATCTGACTTTGTGATTCTTCCATTTTTCTACCCTTGTTGAATCATTTCTCTTTGGAGATTTTCCTGGCCCCAATCCAGGCAGAATTAATAGCCCTTATCTAGGCCTGTCTCTT
>NW_026000079.1:3816345-3833763 GCF_001458135.2 Marmota marmota marmota | reverse complement strand
CCCCCGCCCCATGTTGGGAATTGAGCCCTGGGCCCAGCAGACGTCAGGCAAGCAGTCTGCCCCAGAGCCACATCCCCAGGCCAGCTATTCTGTATTTATGAGTCGTGTGTTTTGTATAGTAACATACAGTAACATATAGTAACATAACCAGTTTTCTATCCATTAGCTTCTTGATGAATTCAGGGCCTCTAACTCACTGAGGCACACATACACCCGTCTGTGTTAACATTCTTGTACATGTTTCTTGTGATTTGGATGCATTCATTTTCCTCGTGTAGGTGTGGGTGTAGGTGTATATGTATACAGAATTCAAATTATATACATATGTACACTTGAATTCCACAAAACAGCAACGTTTATTAATTTAGTGGTCATTTAGACTAATCATTTTAATGCTCTTTATTTCTTCCTTCCTGCATCTCCAGCCTACCATCTGGAATAATAGTCCCCTTGAAAATTTAGTTTCCCACTTCTAGTGACTAACATCCATTGTTTTAGTTTGTCTAAATATGACTTTATTTCACTTTTTTTTTTTTTTTTCGTATGTTTGATTTTTTTTTTTTCTTGTGGTTCTGGGAATTGAACCCAGGGGTGCTCTACCACTGAGCTACATCACCAGCCCTTTTTATTTTGAGACAGGGTCTGGCAATTGCCAGGAATTGACCTGGAATTTGTGATCCTCCTGCCTCAGCCTCTTAACTTGCTGAGATTACAGATGTGCACCACCCCACCCAGTTCTTGCCTATCTTTTATGGTTTTTGGTTTTTTTGTTGTTTGCTTTGTACCAGGATTTGAACCCAGAGATGTTTTACCACTGAGCCACATCCCCAGCCCATTTTATTTGTTATTTTTAAGACAGAGCCTCATTGCTGATGCTGGTCTATGAATTTGCAATCCTCCTGCCTCAGCCTCCCAAATCATTGGGATTACAGACAAATGCCATTGCACCTAGCCTCTTATGTTTTTAATCTTTTTATCCACATTTTTTTTTTTTTTTTGTACACAGGATTGAACCCAGAGGCACTATACCACAGAATCACATCCCTAGCCCCTTTTAAATTTTTTTTTTTTTTTTTTTTTTTGGGATGACAGGGTCTCACACTAAGTTGCTTAGGGCCTTGCTAATTTGTCTGAAGCCGCCCTTAAATTTGCAATCCTCCTGCCTCAGCCTCCTGAGTCACTGTGATTATAGGCCTGCACCACCACACAGTTCTTAACTGTTGTTTTAAAAATATTTGGGGGTCTAGGTTCACAAATTCAAAGCCAGCCTCAGCAAAAAAGAGGTGCTAAGCAACTCAGTGAGACCCTGTCATCTAAATAAGATCAAAATAGGGCTGGGGATATGCATCTGTGGTAGAACATTCTTGAAGCTCAGGATTCTTCAATCTGTAGCAGCACACACAAAAAAAAAATATNGGGATTATTTCAGACAAATGCAGCCACCTTATGCCTCTTATGGTTTTTAATCTTTTTATACCTACCAAATTTTTTTTTTTTTTTGTTACCACAGGATTTGAACCCAGAGGCACTATACCACAGAATCACATCCCTACGACCCTTTTCAAAAATTTTTTTTTTTTTTTTTTTTGAGACAGGGTCTCACACTAAGTTGCTTAGGGCCTTGCTAATTTGCTGAAGCCGCCCTTAAATTTGCAATCCTCCTGCCTCAGCCTCCTGAGTCACTGTGATTATAGGCCTGCACCACCACACAGTTCTTAACTGTTGTTTTAAAATATTTGGGGTCTAGGTTCACAAATTCAAAGCCAGCCTCAGCAAAAAAGAGGTGCTAAGCAACTCAGTGAGACCCTGTCTCTAAATAAGATACAAAATAGGGCTGGGGATATGGCTCAGTGGTAGAACATTCTTGAAGCTCAGGATTCTTCAATCTGTAGCAGCACACACAAAAAAAAAATATTTTTTAAAACATTTTTTAGTTCTCTGCTACTGGAGATACTCCATTATTGAGAGTTTGATTACTAAACTGTATTTCTAGTTCAGTCATTATTTCTGAGCTCCATTCCCACTAATTCAGAAGCCTAGTGAACACTTCTACTAGGGTATCTATAGAAACCTCAAACTCAAACTAAAATTATCAGTCTCGCCCCAAAAAACTCCTTCTTCAGTTCCTCAACCAAAGTGTCAATGTCACCTCAACCCTTCACTTCGCAAAGTCCATGTGATACCACAAAACATTTCCCCATCTCCTATCCACCTCTACAACGTCTGGCCTCTCCCCTCCCCACCGCAGGACAAAGACATGCCTATCACACAAAGGCTTTCCTGACGTGTCCCCTCTGCCCTCTTTCCTGCCTCTCCTCGTCAGTCATTCCTAATGCACACCCCTTACATCTCAGATCAGAGTTGAAAATAAGCTCCCGGGCTGGGGATGTGGCTCAAGCGGTAGCACGCTCGCCTGGCATGCGTGCAGCCCGGGGTTCGATACTCAGCACCACATACCAACAAAGATGTTGTGTCCGCCGAGAACTAAAAAATAAATATTAAAAAATTCTCTCTCTCTCTCTCTCTCTAAATAAATAAATAAATAAATAATAAAAACTACAGAACACTAAAGAAAGAAATTGAAGAAGACCTTAGAAGCTGGAAAGATCTCCCATATTCTTAGATATGAGAATTAATATAGTCAAAATGGCCATACTACCAAAACCACTATACAATTGTAATGCAATTCCTATGAAAATTCCAAAGACGTTCTTTGTAAAAATCAGAAAAGTAATTATGAAATTCGTTTGGAAAAATAAGAGACCCAGAATAGCTAAAGCAATCCTTATCAAGAAAAGTGAAGGGGGGCGGCTGGAGTTGTGGCTCAGCGGTAGAGCACTCACATAGCACGCACGAGGCACTAGGTTCAATCCTCAGCACCACATAAAAATAAATAAATAAAATAAAGGTATTGTGTCCAACTACAACTAAAAAAAAATACTTTAAAAAAGAAGTGAAGCAAGAGGCACCACAATACCAGACCTTAAATTATATTACAGAGCTATAGTAACAAAAAGAGACCAAAGGAACATAATAGAAGACACAGAGACAAGCCCACATTAAATAGTTACCTCATACTAGACAAAGATGCCATTAACATGCACTGGAGAAAAGATATCTTCTTCAACAAGTGGTGCTGGGAAAACTGGAAATCCATATGTAGCAGAATGAAATTGAACCCTTATCTCTCACCCTGCACAAAACTCAATTCTCAAATTGGATCAAGGACTAGACATTAGACCAGAGACCATGCGTCTAACAGAAGTGAATGCACACCCAACATGTCAGCCTAGGAACCAACTTCCACCCAAGACTCCTAAAGCACAAGAAGTAAAATCAAGAATCAATAAATGAGATGGTATCAAACTAAAAAGCTTCTTCCCAACAAAGGAAACAGTCAAGAATGTGAATGGGAGTAAATCTTTGCCACCTGCACCTCAGATAGAGCATTAATCTTCAGGATATATAAAGAACTTTAAAAACAAAACAAAACAAAAAAAATAAGGGACTGGGTTGTGGCATGTTCAAGGCCCTGGATTCAATCCTCAGCACCACATGAAAATAAGTAAATAAAATAAATGTATTGTATCCAACTACAACTAAAAAATAAATATTTAGGGGCTGGGATTGTGGGTCAGTGGCAGAGCTCCTTCCTCTTGCATGAAAGGCACTGGGTTTGATCCTCAGCACCACATAAAAATAAATAAATAAATAAATAAATAAATAAATAAATAAATAAAGGTATTGTGTCCATCTACAACTAAAAAAAATGAAAAAAAAAATAAAGAATAAATATTTAAAAAATCAAATAAGCCAATCAATAAATGGGCAAAGGAACTGAACAGACACTTCACAGAAGAAATATGATTGGTCAACAAATGTATGAAAAAATATTCAGCATCTCCAGCAATTGGAGAAATGCAAATTAAAACTATACTAAGATTCCATCTCACTCCAGTCAGAATGGCAATTAACAAGAATCCACGTAACAATAAGTGTTGGTGAGGGTGTGGGGGAAAAGGTACACCCAACATTGCTAGTGGGATTGCAAACTGGTGCAACCACTCTGAAAAGCAGAATGAGATTGCTCAGAAAACTTGGAATGTAACCACCATTTGACACAGTTATTCCACTCCTCAGTCTATACCCAAAGGACTTAAAATAAGCATACTAGGGGCTGGGGATGTGGCTCAAGCGGTAGCACGCTCGCCTGGCATGCGTGCGGCCCGGGTTCGATCCTCAGCACCACATACAAACAAAGATGTTGTGTCTGCCGAGAACTTAAATAAATAAATAAATATTAAAAAAAAAATCAGCATACTATAGTGGTGCAGCCACATCAATGTTTATAGCAGCTCAATTTACAATAGCTAAATTATGGAACCAACCTAGGGGCCCTGAAACAGATGAATGGATAAAGAGAATGTGGTATACATACATACATAATAGAACATTACTCAGCCAGGGAGAAGAATGAAATTATGGCATTTGGTGGTAAATGGATGGAACTGGAGACTGTCGTGCTAAGTGAAATAAGCCAATCCCCACAAACCACAGACCAAATGTTCCCTCTGATATGTGGACGCTAATACACAATAAGGGTACGGGAGGGAAGAATAGAAGTTCATTGTGTTAGATAAAAGGGAATGAAGATAAGGGAGAAGAGATAGGAACAGGAAAGACAGTAAAATGAATCTGACACAACTGGTGTAACTTCCCATCATGTATAACCACAAGAATCGGATCCTAATTAGAATAACTTATTTTACATGTATGTATACTAGGTTAAGATACACTCTACTGTTATGTATGTCTAAAAAGAACAACAAAAAAAAAAAACACTGTGTTCTCTCTACACAAAATACCTTTCTCATTTTTCTACCCTTGTTGAATCATTTCTCTTTGGAGATTTTCCTGGCCCCAATCCAGGCAGAATTAATAGCCCTTATCTAGGCCCTAATTTAGCAATTCACTCATGCCTCGGTTGCAGTGGTTAATGTATATTGTATTATTTGCTTAACAGAAGATTGCTTATCTTAGGTCCTGCTTATTAGGTTCCAGGTTCTGAAGAGGCTGGCGGAGCAATACCGTCAATGACTCCTTAAGAACATTAGAGGGCAGACTGATTCCACAGCCCTCTGGGCCAGGGGGCCCAGCGGTCAAGTGCCCCCAAACCCTCTTCTTCAATTTACACCTCCAGAGGTCATTTCCAACATCATTTCCCACTGCCACCACGGACCCCTTTTAGCAGTCCTCCCAACATAGACCTACATTGTATAAGTGGCCCTGAGGTTGACGCTCCTCGCCCCTCCCCCGGCCCAGTCCCCAGTCCACCACCTGCTCTTCCCACCTTCCCACTACCACTTGGGAACTGAGGAGTTAACGCCTCCCTCCCACCGGGTCCGTCTTCGTTGCTAATCTGCAGGTTCTGGGCGGCTGTGCGGAGGGACGGGAAGGGAAATCAGGTGGACTGGGTAAAACGGACTCGGGCTCAGTCTTCAGCCCCTTTTTTCAGAAACCCGTTGCTCTCCGGCCCCATTCCCAAATACCCACGTCCCAACACACCTTCCCCGCCGAGATCCCGAGGCGACACTAGGTTCCCTCTTCCCCGGAGGGAAGCAGGTAGGAGGGCGGGACTAGGTGGGGAGCCGGCGGCCCCTGGCTCCCTCCACACCGGACTCTCCCGAGCTCCTCCCTGTCCCGGCGAGGGCGCCGGTCGGCGGGTGCTGCCCTTAAGGAGGAAGACGTCCGGCTGCAGAGCAGCGGAAAGAGGGTCTTTGCGGAAAGGGCGCCAGCCCGGGGCGTGGCGGCGCTGCATAGACGTCTGGGCTGGGAGGAAGGAGCTAGAGATCTAGGATTGGCTCTTCGGGCTCTAATGTCACCAAGTCTGGGAGGGGAGACGGCCGCAGGGGAGGGTTCAGAGCTTGGCTCGGGTCCTGGCCGGTTCCCCCTGGACAGCCGGAGACTTGGGCCGGCCAGACGCCCCTCTGGCACGCTCCCGGGGCAGGCGCTCTCCCACGCCGCCTCGAACGCACACTCCCCGTCCCTCCCTCGCGCGCTCACCCGTCTCCCCAGCGCCTGCTCCCGCTTTCTCTCTCTCCCTTCCTAACACACCTCGCTCACTCCCACTCGGGAGGTCTCTTTCGCTCCCACCTGCTCCAAGTCTCGCTCTGCGCACCCCCGGTGGCGCGCCCAGCCCCTGGCGCTCTCGCCTGTCACTATCGCAGCTTCAGCGGGCAGCGCCCCGACTCGCCCTGCTCCTTCTCGCAGAGGCGCGCCTGATGCCCGGGACCCGCCGCTGAGCCCAGGAGACCATGGTGGGAGCGCTTGCCCGCCGCGGTACCCACTGAGGCCATGCCGGCGAGCCAGAGCCCGGCCGGCGCCGGCCAGCGCTTGCTTCTGCTCCTGCTACCGCTGCTGGTGCTGCTGCTGCTCCAGGGCAGCCACGCGGGCAACCTGACCGTGGCCGTGGTGTTGCCGCTGGCCAACACCTCCTACCCGTGGTCGTGGGCGCGCGTGGGGCCCGCGGTGGAGCTGGCTCTGACCCGGGTGAAAGCGCAGCCCGACTTGCTGCCAGGCTGGACAGTCCGCACGGTGCTAGGCAGCAGCGAGAATGCGCTGGGAGCCTGCTCCGACACGGCTGCGCCCCTGGCCGCAGTGGACCTCAAGTGGGAGCACAACCCCGCCGTGTTCCTGGGCCCCGGCTGCGTGTACGCGGCCGCTCCGGTGGGGCGCTTCACTGCGCACTGGCGGGTGCCCCTGCTGACCGCTGGCGCTCCGGCGCTAGGCTTCGGGGCTAAAGACGAGTACGCGTTGACCACCCGCGCAGGACCCAGCCACGCCAAGCTGGGCGACTTCGTGGCGGCGCTGCATAGACGGCTGGGCTGGGAGCGCCGGGCGCTGGTGCTCTACGCCTACCGGCCCGGCGACGACCAGCCCTGCTTCTTCGTGGTGGAGGGGCTGTACATGCGGGTCCGCGACCGCCTCAACATCACAGTGGACCACCTGGAGTTCGCCGAGGGCGACCACGACCACTACACCAAGCTGCTGCGGACCGTTCGGCGCAAAGGCCGAGGTGAGAGAGGCCCCCACCCCCATTTCTCCACCTCGTCCTGACGCCTTTGACCTTTGACAGCGTGCAGGGCGCTGGCCTTCCTCTCCCTTCCGCTCTGGGCCAGTCTTTTCTCTTCTCGAGGCTCTTCATTCCTGTCTCAGCCTCCCCCGCTCCCCAACTTCTGGGTTTCTACTTCCTTCTCTTTCCCTGCGCCCCCCTCCCCTTTTACGTTCCTACTCTATCACCTCCCCCTATTTCCCTGACTGCCCAGGGTTTACCCCAGGGGAAAAGTGCCTGCTCTCCTTCTACCTAGTAGGTCCTGTCCCTTTTTTCCCTCCCGTCTTCCTCTCTTTCTTACTGCCCTCTCCCCTCCTCCATCCTTTCCTCCCATGGCTCCCACACACCCTCTCACCCATCCCTCTACAGCTGGCCCCTCTCTGCCTCCTCCCCTCCTGCCCCACCTGCCCCCGCCTCGGTTCTCCTTTCCCGCTCTGCCTAGCTCTGCTCCTTTCTTCTCCGCCCTCCACACCTCCTCCTCCCACCCTTTTTCAACTTTCTCCTGCCACTGCCTAAACTGAGCCAATGCCATTTAACTGCCACCAGGTCCCCTCGTCCTCCCCGTGAGCCCTGGCTTCCCTGCCCTTTCCTTTCCCTGGCTGACTCCTCCTTTCCTTCCAGTCGTCTACATCTGCAGCTCCCCAGATGCCTTCAGAACGCTCATGCTCCTGGCCCTGGACGCTGGCCTCAGTGGGGAAGACTATGTTTTCTTCCACCTGGATGTCTTCGGGCAAAGCCTACAAGGGGCACAGGGCCCTGCTCCCCGCAGGCCCTGGGAGAGAGGAGACGGGCGGGATGTCAGTGCCCGCCTGGCCTTTCAGGTGAGTGCCAGGGTTTGCCCATGCTGAGGGACTGAGCTGTTGACACTTGGTTTCTGGATACTGTGTCCCTAAGTATCTGAAAGGAGGGGGGGAAAAAAAAGGTGTTCTTGGTGCTCATGAGGGACTTCAGAGCCAGAAGGCTAAAAAGATAAGACAATGGGGCTCGAAGAGGGAGTACATTGAAGTTCCACACGCTGGGCGAAGACTCCAGTCCCTTGCTCAAGAGCAGGGACCACTTCTTGCAGGAAATAGGGTATAATTTGACCTTGACCTTAGCAGAGAGGCTGGCCTGTGAGGTTGGCTCCCTGACAACTGGTGCCAAGGGTACTGGGAGAACAAGAATCAGCTCCTAGCTCGCTCTCTGACCCCTTCCTCAGGCTGCCAAAATCATTACATATAAAGAACCGGATACTCCTGAGTACTTGGAATTCCTGAAGCAGCTCAAAGTCTTGGCCCGTGAGCAGTTCAACTTCACCATGGAAGATGGCCTGGTAGGAGGGGGTCCTGGAACCTTCTAGTGCGGACCTCCAGACTTTGCTTCATGGCTCTCCTCCAGACTCTCCTCCAGATGTGTGTTCTTTCACACATCTCAGTGTTTCCGGGTCTCCCCTTCCCTCCCTTCCCATTGACTCCTTATCTCTCTGGATGATAGAAGTGACAGTGACAAGTTCAACCCCTAAACCTCAGGTCCTCATCAGTAAAATGGGGTTGACCAACCCTGTCCTGTCCGCCCAGTCCCATACTGTGGGTGTATTTTATGTATCCTGTCTGGGCTCCCAGTGCCTCCTGTCCTCTCGCCATGGCACCCTGCGCTGTACCCCCCATCCATCCCCTTTTCCCCCAGCTGACTTCTCTCTGTCCCTGCAGGAGAACCTCATCCCTGCATCCTTCCATGATGGGCTTCTGCTCTATGTCCAGGCAGTGACAGAGACGCTAGCACACGGGGGAACTGTCGCCAATGGGGAGACCATCACTCAGAGGATGTGGAACCGAAGCTTCCCAGGTCAGGGCCTGGGAGTGACTGGAAAGGGCTTTTTAGGGAAGGGGGGGGTGAGTACCATGTGCCCCAACCTGTAGCCCTGCAACTCAGGTAGCCATTTGCCCATTACCAGTCTTTCCCTTTCTTTTATAAGAACCTCCACAGCTTCTTTCAGGCTCTCCTTCCCTCATCCCCCAGATCCATCCAGTCCTCCCACGTGTCCCATCTCAGTCCTTCCTGCTGCCAATGCAGCTGTCCTGTTGGCTCTTCTTCTGTGCCTATGTATGTTTGAAGATCAGGAGATGGAGACATGGAAGTGGGACCTCCCTGCACGGGAATTTTCTCACAACACAGCTATGTTGCCCCGGCCCACAGGTGTAACAGGATACCTGAAAATTGATAGCAATGGAGATCGTGAGACTGACTTCTCCCTCTGGGATATGGACCCTGAGACCGGTGCCTTCAGGGTACGTGTGCACACTCAGAAGACCACCGTGTGTCTACTCAGGATGACATCTCACCCTCCTGCCCTCCCCCACAGCCCTGCCAGGGCATCTGTTTATTCTGTGATCACCCTACCCTGCCTGGACATCTATGAAAGCCCTGGACAAAACAGGCCCCGTTCCATTCTGGGGGAGCAACCAGAATGATAGGGATTCGCATGGGGAACCCCGTGTCTAAGGAGGGAGCACAGCCCTTTCCTTGGGGAGTTCTTAAGGAAAGCAAGACTCCTCACAGCAGTCAGGTAGACTCTGAGCCAACAGGAATGCATACGCACAGCTCACAGCTCGGTAAACACAGTAGATACTGGCAGGGATTGAGGCCAGAGGCACCAAGGATCAAATCCAGGAAGGCTTCCTGGAAGACAACTGCACTGATGAGGCTTGGGAATGTGGGTTGAGATGGATGCTACCTTTCCCTGTTTCTGTGCTTTAATCGAGGCTATAAAGTCCTTGCGTGTAGGTGTGGGGTTCTATATGCAGCTTTCTTTATAAAGCCCTTGAGTCATTTTCAAATGTTTGCCCCTTAATTCCATGGGAACAAGTATGAGGTCTCCCTGTAGGCAGTCACAGCAGGGGCTTGGTGACCCAGATACAGGCCCTGGAAGTATTGATGAGAAGGTGGGAAGCAGGACTGTGTCACTGGACAGGAGGCCACATGCCAGGCCCTTGACCATTCCTGCTCTCCCTTAGGTTGTACTGAACTACAATGGGACTTCCCAAGAGCTGGTGGCTGTGTCAGGGTGCGAACTATACTGGCCCCTGGGGTACCCTCCTCCTGACATCCCTAAATGTGGCTTTGACAACGAGGACCCATCCTGCAACCAAGGTGACTGGCCCTTGCTCTGCGGGCTGCTGTTCTGGAGACACTGCCTCCTCCCAAGGGGAATCAAGTGGGTGCTCCTCTCCCACCCTTTTCTGGATTCAGAGCCTCCTCCTGCCTTTTGCTTCCCTTCATCCATCGCTGTTGACCATGATGAAGGGAAGGCCCTTCCTCCTCCGTAGAGCCCAGATCACTTGCCACATTTGACTCTCTCCTGCAGACCACTTGTCCACCCTGGAGCTCCTGGCCGTGGTAGGCAGCCTCGCCCTGCTTAGCATCCTGATCGTCTCCTTCTTTGTATACAGGTGAGCCGAGCCCAACCTTGGCCCCGGGGGGTGTGGTGACATGGGGAGACTTGGAGAGGGAGGTGTAGGGACAAGGGGGGAGGGGAGGGGTGAAGGGACAGCGGGGGAAGGCAGAAGGAGAGAGGGAGAAAAGAAACGAAAAGCCTTAAAATGCCACAGTGCAGTGGCCATAACTATAATCCCGGGGACTCTGGAAACTGAAGCAGGAGGATCACAAGTTTGAGGTCAGCCCAACAATTTAGGGAGACCCTGTGCCAAAATTTAGGGGGAAAAAAAGCTGGGCTCAGTGGCACATGCCTGTAATCCCAGCAACTTGGGAGGCTGAGGAAGGAGGATGGCAAGTTCAAAGCCAGCCTCAGCAGCTTAGCAAGGCCCTGTCTCAAAATAAAAAAATAAAAAGGGATGGGGATGTGGCTCAGTGGTTAAGTGCCCCAGAGTTCAATTTCTGGTACCATAATAACAATAATAATAGTTATTTTTTTTTAAAGATTAGGAATGTAGTTCAGTGGTAGAGCATCTACCTAGCTTGTGAGAGAGCCTATGTTTAATCCTCAGTATCACAATAAATAATAAATAGCCTTAGGACACAGAGAAGAAAACAGAGAATGGAGTGAGAGGAAAGAGGGGACAGGGATAGAAGTGGCCAGAGAAGATCAAGGAGATGCAAGAAGGAGCAGATAGATTGAGAAGTGATGTCATACCAGAGTGGCTCCTGGCATGGAACTGGTTTTCCTTGCTCTGGGGACTGGGCCCTGTTAATGAGCCCTGCTGTGACCAGTGGTGGACCTCGAGTGGATAAGAGAGATGAATGAGCCCCACTCCTGCCTTCCAGTGAGGCTGAAATGGAAATCCAGGACACAGGAGAGAAGGGAGGGAGGACAATCAATGCTAATTGAGCGTAGTAGACCACGTGTCAGGCACTTCCACACACAATGTTTCTTTTTATTCTTGTAACAGTTAAGAATGAAGCCAGGTGTGGGGGTGCATGCCTGTAATCCCAGCAACTCAGAAGGCTCAGACAGGAGGACTGCAAATTTTAGGCCAACCTGGGGCCATGTATTGAGACCCTGTCTCAAGATAAAAAATGAAAAGGGATCGGGATGTGGCTCAGTGGTAGAGCATCCCTGGGTTTAATACCGTGTGTGTAAAAGGACATTGACTGTGACTACCCCAATGTCCCCAGTTGAGGTAGAATGTCACCAGGCTCTGACCCTCAGCCTGGGAGATAGAATTCCCTCATTCACCTCTTAATACTTGAAGTAGTCTCGGGGCTCTGAGGAGGGACTCCTGACCACTCCCGACCAGGTCGGGGGATCATACATGAGCTCAGGTGTAGGTTTCACGCCCCAGGAAGATGCAGCTGGAGAAGGAGCTGGCCTCCGAGCTGTGGCGAGTGCGCTGGGAGGACCTGCAGCCCAGCAGCCTGGAGAGGCACCTCCGAAGCGCCGGCAGCCGGCTGACCTTGAGCGGGGTGAGAATGCTGGTGTCTGAGGGGGCTGGGGGGGTGTCACTGGTGTTCGCGAGGGGGACCTGGGTACCAAGAGCAGTAGGGTAGAAAACAGGGCTCCACGCCCACCTCTGCCTTCCTTTGCTTCATGACCTTGAGCAAGGCCATTGCCTCTCTGAACTGGGCTCATGGTGATTGCATCTCTAGAGCCTCCCTCCACGGGCTCTTGGAAAGATCAAAGGAGGCAGTATATGGGACAACACAAACATAAAACCAGTAAGCGAGGGGAGGTTTCGTGATGTGGAACATCAAGGAGGGTGACACAAAGCTAAGGAAGGGTAGGAAAGACCAGAGCACAAGCACCCAGGGGCATCCGGGCCTCTAGGCTGAACCCCTGTTCTTCACCCCTTCAGAGAGGCTCCAATTACGGCTCCCTGCTAACCACAGAGGGCCAGTTCCAGGTGTTTGCCAAGACAGCGTACTACAAGGTGGGCCTGGGGAGACTTCTGGTCCTGGGTACTGTGGAAGTGTGCTCTGTGGCAGAGGGTGCCAGGGTGGGCTGTCAAGGGGCAGTTGGAGATCCTCAGGGGAGTGGGGTGCCATTGGGAGCAGCTGGGGGTCTTGGAGGGTGGCGTGAGCTGTCGGGAGCAGGTGGAGGTGCCAGGGCACCAGGTCATGCTCCACACAGTGACAGTCTCCATTCCTTTCTCAGGGCAACCTGGTGGCTGTGAAACATGTGAATCGTAAACGCATTGAGCTGACAAGAAACGTCCTGTTTGAACTGAAGCATGTAATGTGGGGGTGTGAGGCGGTGGCCTGGGGAAGAGTCCCCTGCCGGGAGATGGCCAACTGAGCTGTCTGTGGAGGTTTTGGTTTTCAGAGTGTCCTAGGAAAGCTAGGGTCTGTGGACCTGGGATGGGCCCTTGCATCCTGGGGATGGGATTAGGGGACCCATCATGAGAAGAGAGATGAGATCTCTGGAGATACCCTGGAGGAAGACCCTTGAGGGACCTTACATGGTGACCTGGGGAATAAAAGGCAAGGAGGCAGAGGGTGTAGGAAGCAGATTGTGGGGGAGAAGGGCCCAGTGGACAGGTTTGCAAACAATGAATAAGGAGTTAAGGGGGAGGGTCCCTGAGGCCAGAGAGCAATCTGGTGAGGAGTGAGGTCTCTGTGATGCTCCTGATGCTGCTTCTCACCTGCAGATGCGGGATGTACAGAATGAACACCTGACCAGGTTTGTGGGTGCCTGCACTGACCCCCCCAACATCTGTATCCTCACAGAGTACTGTCCCAGAGGGAGCCTGCAGGTGAGGGGACAAGGGAGTGTTAGTGAACCTGGGTTCCAAGCTGGGCATGGCTGGGCATGCCTGTAATCCCCGCTACTTTGTGAGGCTGAGACAGGAGGGTTGCAAGCTCAAGGGCGGCTTCAGCAACTTAGCAAGACCCTGTCTCAAAATGAAAATGGCTGGGGATGTGGCTTAGTAATAGAAACACCCTTGGGTTCAATCCCTGGTACCAGTGGGAAAAAAAAAAAAAATCCGGAAATCTGGGTTCTAGCCCTGGCTCTGTCCCTGACTGGCCACAGGAGCCTAGCAAGCCTCCCTCTTTTTGGCCTTTAGCGGCCCCATCTGTAAAATGGGAATGGGGGAAATGCAGCTAGAGTAAATCCAGTGTGGTCAGTAGGACCCTTGCCTCCTCCTCCCACCCCTATGGAGGTCTGTGGGGTACAGGTCTGACTCTCCCCAGCAGGACATTCTGGAGAATGAGAGCATCACCCTGGACTGGATGTTCCGGTACTCACTCACCAATGACATTGTCAAGGTAAGCCCAGAGGGGCCACTGGGTGTTGGGGGTTGGGATGAGGAATGAGTATGCTTCTCCCCTGGCCCTGGTTGTAGGTCCCCTCATGCCCAAGACCTCTGCCTCCCCAAATTTCCCAGGGAATGCTGTTTCTACACAATGGGGCCATTTGCTCCCATGGGAACCTCAAGTCATCCAACTGTGTGGTAGATGGGCGCTTTGTGCTTAAGATCACCGACTATGGGCTGGAGAGCTTCAGGGACCCGGAGCCAGAGCAAGGACACATCCTTTATGCCAGTGAGCCCAACTCTTAACCCTCAACCCCCCTACCCGACAAGCACCACCAGGATAGCTTAGTAGGGAGACTGTGGCCTGGGATCTGCCTGGCTCGGGCATGCCTCTACTGAATCCAAAGTCAGTTCTCATTAGCTAAAAGGGGAAGACAGAGCTCTTCCCGTTCTAAACACAGTGTGCTGTTCAGACCAGTCCCAGCCACAAGCTGGTTCACAGCTTTCCCCCACCCCTCCCCCACCGGAAGCTCTCTTTCCCAGCATCATTCCATATTCTTCTTTATTTCTATTATTGCTTTTTTTGGCCATGAAAGCTTATATTCATTGCTAGTTTTTCTTTTCCCACTAGACTATAAAGTCCCTCATCCCTTCGCTTTGGGGTCCTTCACCACGTGACTCCTAATGTCTGACCCACAGAAAAGTTATGGACAGCTCCTGAGCTTCTGCGAATGGCTTCGCCCCCTTCTCGAGGCTCCCAGGCTGGTGACGTGTACAGCTTTGGGATCATCCTCCAGGAGATTGCCCTGAGGAGTGGGGTCTTCCATGTGGAAGGTTTAGACCTCAGTCCCAAAGGTGAAAGAGCCA
Organism: Marmota marmota marmota; assembly: GCF_001458135.2. Lineage (NCBI taxonomy): Eukaryota > Metazoa > Chordata > Mammalia > Rodentia > Sciuridae > Marmota > Marmota marmota. Next base: position 3,819,099 of record NW_026000079.1, on the reverse strand, counting down.
CAATGTTCCCTACCTCTAACCCCAGCCCCAGGGAGAGGGACCCTTGGAAGCATCCCTAACCCTTCCTTCTGAGATGGGGCCCGGCCACCACCCTTTGTTCCACTGACGCCAGCCCAGCTGGTCCTAGGCTTCCCTAACCAACTCCAGCTGGCTGCCCCAGCCTCTCACTGGGCCCCTGGCTAACCCCTCTCCCCCACCCAATACAGAGATCATTGAGCGTGTGACTCGGGGTGAGCAGCCCCCCTTCCGGCCGTCCCTGGCCCTGCAGAGCCACCTGGAGGAACTGGGGCAGCTGATGCAGCGGTGCTGGGCCGAGGACCCACAGGAACGGCCACCCTTTCAGCAGATCCGCCTGACACTCCGCAAGTTTAACAGGTCACTGGTGTTAGTCATGGCCGCCTTCCCTCCCCACTCCAGACACTACAACCCCACACTTCAGTCTATCTGCAGCCACAGAGGGAGCCACTCCAGCCACACATGGCTCACCCCAGTCCACCGCAGCCTCTCAGCCCTCTGTACAACTCGGCTGTCCTCTCAGCCCCCTACCATTCAGACCCCTTTCTTCCACCTACAGCAATACCCCAAGCCCTGCCCACTCTCCCACACTGGGCACAGTGGTGTGCAGAATAAATGGGCCACACAGCTTTGGCCTCCCCTTCGCTCCCCATATCCTCAGCCTTCCCCATGAGCTCCTGCCCCAGCCCACCGGTCTCCCTTTCCCAGTGGAGCTCAGAGATCCCCAGACACACCTGTCTGCTGCCTGTGTGCCTGTCACTTTGTCCTTATCTCATCCTTGTCCCTGTCCACCTTTTTTTTTTTGGCACTGGGGATTGAACCCAGGGACACTCTATCTACTACTGAACTACAACCCCAGCCCTTTTTATTTTCTTCATTTATTTTTAAATATTTTAAATTATAGATGGACATAGTACCTTTAATTAATTAATTAATTAATTGTTTTTATGTGGTGCTGAGAATCAAACCCAGTGCCTCACACATGCCAGATGAGTGTGCTACCACTGAGCCACAACCCCAACCCCTTTTAAAATTTTTTTTAATTTTAATTTTTATTTTTTAGATGTTGATAGACTTTATTTTTTTATTTATATGTGGTGCTGAGAAACGAACCCAGGGCCTCACACATGCTAGGCAAGTGTGCTATCGCTAAGCCACAATCCGAGCCCCAAGCCCTTTTCATTTTAAGACTTGGTCTCACTAAATTGCCCAAGCTGGCTGGGTCCATAGCACACACCTATAATCCCAGTGACTGAAGAAGTTGAGGCAGAGGATCCTTAAATTCAAGACCAGCCTGGGAGACCATGTCTTTTTTCTTTTGTTCTTTTCTTTCTTTCTTTCTTTTGGTACCGGGATTGAATCCCAGGGGTGCTTAACCACTGAGCCACATCCCCAGCCCCTTATTTTATTTAGAGTTGCTTAGGGACTTGCTAAGTTTCTGAGGCTGGCTTTGAACTCAGTCCTCCTCCCTCCACTAGGATTACAGGTATGTGCCATGCACCCTGCTTTGAGACCATGTCTTAATGAAAAGGTCTGGGGATGTAGCTCAGTGGTAGAGCACCCCTGGGTTCAATCCCCAGTACCACCACCACAATAATAATAATAAGGCTGGCCTTGAACTTGTTAAACTCCCAAGTTGCTGGGGTCACAGGTGTGTGCCACCGTGTCCCCACCCCATCTCCTTCCAACTCACTCATGTTCAATGAAGGTAAACAAGCTGTCAAAATGTCTAAAGCTTCCTTCTTGACCCTGGGTTCTCAGAGATGAATTGAACTTTCCTCCCATCCTTCTCACCTGCTCACCCCTATCCTGCTGTGCCCCAATTCTCACCTTCACAAGGGACCTGCTGCAGCTGGAGGTGGGCTGACAGTAAGCCTAGGGAGGGGGAGGGCCTGGGGGGAGGGCTCTCCAGGGCAGACCCGTGCAGCTCATGCAGCTCGGCTCTCACCCGGCTGCCCTGGCCCCTCAGAGAGAACAGCAGCAACATCCTGGACAACCTGCTGACCCGCATGGAGCAGTATGCCAACAACCTGGAGGAGCTGGTGGAGGAGCGCACGCAGGCCTACCTGGAGGAGAAGCGCAAGGCAGAGGCCCTGCTCTACCAGATTCTGCCTCAGTGAGTGCCCATCTCTTCAGACCCGCCCCCCACACACACTCAGCCCCTGACCCCACCTCACACTCTGGTCTACACCTGCCCTGACCCCTCAGCTCAGTGGCTGAGCAGCTGAAACGCGGGGAGACAGTGCAGGCGGAGGCCTTTGACAGCGTGACCATCTACTTCAGTGACATCGTGGGCTTCACCGCCCTGTCAGCAGAGAGCACACCCATGCAGGTAAGCCAGGGGCAGTCACAGGTGGCAGACCAGGTGGGTCAGCTTGGTGTCACTTCTCCGTCCCCAAGGTCTGCCTTCTGGTTCCCTCCTCCCACCCCACCCCAGGGAGCACCCTTCCTTCCAGTCCCAGTGGCTTCTTGTGCCTTCCAGGTGGTGACTCTGCTCAATGACCTGTACACTTGCTTTGATGCAGTTATAGACAACTTTGATGTGTACAAGGTAGGGATGGGAAGGGACAGACAGACGTGGACAGGGTCAAAAAACGGTGAGGTTCAGGCGTATGAAAGAGAAGTCCAGGGCACATGAGCAGTGACTCGGGGGGACCCACCCGGGACCCACCCACCCACAGGCAGAGGGGCGGGGTGAGCGCAGGGCGGGGAGCCGGTGCGCGTGGGTGTGGCCGGCAG
>NW_026000079.1:3809047-3815830 GCF_001458135.2 Marmota marmota marmota | reverse complement strand
TGGCCGGCAGGTGGCCGGGGAAGGGAATTCCCGCCCTCCTGCCCGGCCTTGTCTCGCGCCCCACAGGTGGAGACAATCGGCGACGCCTACATGGTGGTGTCGGGACTCCCAGTGCGGAACGGGCGGCTCCACGCGCGCGAGGTGGCCCGCATGGCCCTGGCGCTGCTGGACGCGGTGCGCTCCTTCCGCATCCGCCACCGGCCCCAGGAGCAGCTGCGTTTGCGCATCGGCATCCACACAGGTGCGGAGGCCCGGAGCAGGGACCAGAGGGGTCTCCTGGAGGTGGAGCTCCGCGAGGAGAACGCCCCTGGGACCAGCACCTCGGCCCCATCTCCGGTCTCCCCCTCCTGTCCCCACTTCCCCCCCCCCCCCCCGTCTCTCCTCCCTTCCCTCTCCCTCTCTCCCTCTCCTCCCCTCTTAGCCCACCTCCTGCCTCTCCTGGGGCGCCTACCAGTCTCCCTTAACTCCCTTCTCACCCCTGCTACTGCTGATGGACTCTGTTCCCTCCCTTGTCCCTCCTAGGACCTGTGTGTGCTGGCGTTGTAGGGCTGAAGATGCCCCGTTACTGTCTTTTTGGGGACACTGTCAACACTGCCTCAAGAATGGAGTCCAATGGGGAAGGTATAGTGGCCCTCCTAGAGGGGAGGAGGAGGGCCGGGTAGCCAAAGGAATGGCCACACTGTGGCAGCTTAATTTAGGCAGTCCCTGTTCTGGCTTCTAGTCCTTTCTTCTCCCACATGCCCTTCTCATAATGCAGATGACTCTCCTCTTAGGATGGGGTTACATTGTAAGTTGAAAATATCCTAGGTTGAAAATACAGTAACACACCTGACCTCTGGGAATATCATGGCTTATGTAGCCCACCGTAAACGTTCTCGGAACACTTACATTAGCCCAAAGCCAGCAAGACTCCCTAACACAAAGCCTGTGTTGTAATAAAGTATTGAATATCTCATGTTCACACATAGGCGAGTGTTTGTAGACATGATGGGATGTGAAAACAAAATGCAATATCCAAAAGATGCTAGCAGCACAATGTACCCTGGAGCACAGGCTCTTCACCTTTGGAGTCATGTGGCAGACCCTGAGCTGCGGCCCAGTGCTGCTGCCACCCACAAGGGCAGGAGGACATGTGCTGCACATATGCCCAGGAAAAGATCAGAATTCAAACAATTGAATGTATGTGGCTTTCACATGATCACAAGTCAAAAGATTGGACTATAATAAAAGTCAAGGACCAGCTGAGCATAGTGGTGCACCCTGTGCAAGGCTGAGGCAGGGGACTTGCAAATTCAAAGCCAGCCTAAGCCACTTAGCAAAACCCTGTCTCAAAATAAAAAAAAATAAAATAAAACGTTCTGGGGCTGGGGTTGTGGCTCAAGTGGTAGCGCGCTTGCCTGGCATGCGTGAGGCACTGGGTTCGATCCTCAGCACCACGTAAAAATAAATAAGTGAAATAAAGGTATTGTGTTCAACTACAACTAAAAAATAAATATTAAAAAATAAAAATAAAAAGTTCTGGGGCCGTAGCTCAGCGGTAAAGCACTTCTGGGTTCAATCCCCGTACCAAAAAAAGTATTTCTGGGTCAGTGTTCAACAGTGCCTAGCAGGAATCACACCTTTAAGGCCCTCTGCTCCATCTTTGGTGTGGTGAAGATGATTGCAAAGGCAGACAACTCTCAGTTCCAGAGCTAGCTGTATCAATGTGCTATCCCTCTCTGAGTCCTGATTTTCCTGATCTGTAAAATGAAGGTAAAGTATCTACCTCATGCGGGGTGCAGTGGCACACACCTGTTATCCCAGTGGCTCAGGAGGCTAAGGCAGGAGGATCGTGAGTTCAAAGCCAGCCTCAGCAAAAACGAGGTGTTAAGCAACTCGGTGAGACCCTGTCTCTAAATAAAATATAAAATAGGGCTGGGGATGTGGCTCAGTGGTTAAGCACCCCTGGATTCAATTTCTGGTACCAAAAAACAAACAAAAAAAATCTACATCGTAAGGAATATGTGAGAAGCTGTACAAATGCCTAGCACATGAATGTCACTCAACTTTTTCGAGACTCAGCTGCTTATCTGTATCTCAGGGTTGTTAAAAAAAAAAAAATCAAAAACCAAACAACCCTAGCACAGCTTCTGGCACACAGTAGGTATCTATAAATGCTTGCTCTCACCCTTTCCCTTCATCTTGCTTTCTGTTTCTCTGCTATCCAGCTTCTTCTGTATTTGACACAATTCAAGTCAGTAAATATTTATTGAGCCATAAATACCTGTGCCAGGCCAGAGTTTAGCTGAGGAGTCTATGTGGACCCCATCCAAGGGTCCAGCCCTGGGAGCCCTGTGTGGTCTGGTTCAGCAGATATTCCCTGGGCCCTGTGTTTGAGGCTCCGGGGTAGGAGAGAGCTTCTCCCTGAGGTCCTCAAGGAGCATATTCTCAGAAATGGCTAACAAGAGGCCACATGATGCAGACCCGGGGAGAAGTATCATGAGGTCAGATAGTGGCCAGAGAAAGAGTATGGGACTGGTGGGCCCATCACTGATCTCCTCGGCAGCTGGGGCAGATCTTCTGCCCTGGGTCTCATTTCCTCAGCCATAAAATGAGAGGATGGAGTCACCTAACAGATAGCAAGGACTTACGTAAAGCTTCCTATGGGCCACGTTTTGTTTGAATTATTCATTTATTTATTTATGGTGCTGGGGATCCAACCCAGATGAATAATTTTAATCCTCACAACAGGAACGCATCCCTTTGAGATGGTGCTTTCTCTATCAGCATCTCATAGATTTGGAAAATGAGACACAGTTTATATTAATTACCCAAGCAAATGTCTAAGGGATTCATGCTGAGGCAGAGCAGGATCCACAGCTTCTAACCACTATGCTACACTGTCCCTCTGGATCTGAACGATACTCTGTAACAATACTGCCCAGTAGTATTTTTTTAGATGTTATTGTATTTTTTAATGCCTTTATTTAATTAATTTATTTGTTTTTATGTGGTGATTGAACCCAGTGTCTCACTCATGCCAGGCAAGTACTCTATTACTGAGCTATAACTGCAATCTCCAATAGTATTTTCTTGTGCAGTACAGGGAATCAAACTCAGGGATGATCTACCAGTGAGCTATGTCCCCAGCTCTTTTAATTTTTTAAAATTTTTATTTAGGTCTCACTAAGATGTCAAGGCAGAGGAGTCAGGCATGGTAGAGCACGCTTGTAATCTCAGTGGCTCAGGAAGCTGAGGCAGGAGGATTGCAAGTTTGAGGCCAGCCTCAGCAATTTAGCAAGGCCCTAAGCAACTTAGTGAGACACTGCCTCAAAATAAAACATAACGGCTAGGATCGTGGTTCAGTGGCAGAGCACTTGTCTAGCATATGTGAGGCACTGGGTTCGATTCTCAGCACCGTGTATCCATAAATAAAATAAAGGTCCATTGACAACTAAAAAATATATTTAAAAAAATAAAACATAAATAGGACTGGGGAGGTGGCTCAGTGATTAAGCACCCCTGGGTTCAATCCCTGGTATATAAAAAAGTCAAGGCTGGCCTTGAATTTGCGATCCTCCTGCCTCAGCCTCCTGAGTTGCTGGGATTATAGGCAGCCATGTGCTACCACTCCTGGCTCCAATACTATTTTCTGCAGTCATGAAAATGTCCTGCAATTTTTACTGTCCAGTATTGTGAACTTTAGTCACTATGGATCCCTTGAAGTGTGTCTAATACAACCAAGGGACAGAATCTTTGGTTGGGTTCTGATCTTGAACTGGGGATTGAACCCAGGGGTGTTTTACCACTGAGCTACATCCCCAGACCTTTGAATTTTTTATTTTGACACAGGGTCTCACTAAATTGCTGAGGCTGTCCTTGAACTTGTGACCCTCCTGCTTCAGGCTCCCAAGTGGCTGTGATTACAGGCGTGCACCACTGAGCCCAGCAAGGCACTGAATCTTTAGCTGTATATCGTTTCAGTTAATTTAGACAGGCACATGTGACTAATGGGACCATGTTAGGCAGCACAGCTCTAAAATTCTAAAGGAGCCAATATAGTCACACAGTATAGTCACACATGCATAGAGAGGGTGGGACTTCTCTGAGTTAAGAGGCTTTGGGGCCAAAGGATGGAGGAGGGCATCTGTCTACCCCAGTCCCCGGTCTCCTCTGCCTGCTCCGTCCCGCACTCCATCTCCCTTCCCCTGTCCTACTCAGCGCTGAAGATCCACCTGTCTTCTGAGACCAAGGCTGTCCTGGAGGAGTTTGATGGTTTTGAGCTGGAGCTTCGAGGGGATGTGGAAATGAAGGTAGAGAAAGAAGTCCCTGCCATCACGGTCCCTGGGGTCCTGGAGCGGGGGTACCCTTCTCCAGCAGCCAATGCCACTCCCATTTCTAGGCCTCCTATCTGATTTGGGGCAGTAGTTGTGCCGCTCCCCACCCCAACCTTTTATTTTTTATTTTTTTTCCTCCAGGGCAAAGGCAAGGTCCGGACTTACTGGCTCCTGGGAGAGCGGGGGAGTAGCACCAGAGGCTGACCGGCCCCCCTTGCTGTCCTTCCATACCTCCGATGCCTGGTCTCCACCTCTCCCCAGCAGCACCACCACTGCAGAAGGATGAGAGAGCTGTGGTTGGAACAGCTCAGGCCCCCAGACCCCAGTAGAGACCCCGGGTGTGACTCTGAGAGACGACTGGCATAGGGAAGAACCCAGAGCTCACAGGACCGACCAAATCACACGCTCACACAAAATGGCACCGGTGTAGGCACATGTCCCCTCCGCCTCCCCTAACGGGCTCCTCCTCCCTCGGCCTTGCTACACTGTGACTTTTATTAAAATTACCATAGGGGATATGAAAAGGGACTCTAGTGAAAGGAGGGGGTAGAAGGTCCAGATGTGGGCCTGAGCCACAGGGATCACAAATACCATCCCACCCATAGCCACCACCCACCCCTCCACTCAACAGTGGGCACAATGCACAGGTGTGAAGAGGGGCCATGGGGAGAGGCTGTGGTCCTGTGCGCCTTGTTCTCCTGTGAACAGACCATTAAAACCTTTATTCCAGTGACAGTGTCTCTTCTTAAGGGAGAGAGCATTGCCAGAAAACATAGCCATGTTCTCTACCTTCTGCTTCGAAAAGACTTGTTTCTCCAACTGGGAATGTAGATTCTGAAAAAGCCGGCAGTCACCTGCAGCTTTGAGGAGACCACGGAACCCTCTGTGAATTTTGCAGAAGTGCAGAACCTTTGTTTATGTGGGTTACACTTATTGATATCGGTCGTATTAGACATAAAAATAACCACAGCGAAGAAAGTGAAATGAATGCTTATTGATTGAGTCATTCAGGATAACAATAATAAACCCATTATATGTTAATAATTTTTTACTACTTTATTAAGGACATTCTTAAGAGAAACTGGCCTTTTTTGGTACATGGTAGTGAAGGATGCAATGACTAATTTGGAGCCACTGTCTTCATTTATCTAAGGCATCAGTGGGTTCACCCTCACTGCTTTTGTGTTGACCCAAATGTCAACACACTCCAAAGCCAAATAATGTACTGGTATCATTATGAAAATCATTGACCTCATCTATCCTCTGAAATAGTCTTGGGGACTCCCAGGATCTGTGGAGCACACTTTGAGAAATGCTATATTACCCAATGGCTGGTATACAGCAGGAATGACATAATTAGTATGGGTTGAATTAGGCCTGGGAATCAAGAAGTGGTATCATATGGATCCTATTGATTGACTGATTTGGGTAGTACTGGAAACTGACCCAGGGACACTCTACTTCTGAGCTCTACCCCTAAACCTTCCCCCCCTGCCTCCAGTACTGGGGATTGAACCCAGGGGTACCATTGAGCTATATCCCCAGTCCTTTTTATTTTGTTTTGAGAAGGGTCTTGCTAAGTTGCTGAGGCCAGCCTCAAACTTTCAATCCTCTTGCCTCAGCCTCCCAAGTAGCTGGGATTACAGGTATGTGCCACCATGCACGGCTATGGATCCCTTTTAAACTCACCGAGATTTGGGGATTGTCCACCTACCCCTCCGTTTCCCATGTCAGTGTAGACAAATGTGATAGTTTGCAAAATGCCTCGCCAAAGGGTTAAGGACCCTGCTTTTCCTGCTTGAGCCACCCACCCCACCTCCTCCCTAGGCAGGCAGGCAGGAATGCGGGGGAGAGGTGGCCACAGCTTCACCTCCCCCATGGGGAAGGAAAGTGCCAGACATTTCTTCAGTATCATCCATCAAGTGCAGACAGGCCTCTCCCTGACCTCCCAGGCCCCTTCCTGGAGTCCTTGCCAAATTTGATCTGGAGGTAGGGGTGGGCTCCACGGAGCTTAGAGGTGGGTCTAAGGCACTACTCCCTGGTACACAAGTGGTGGTTGGGGATGGAGAAAGGGTCAATTGTTCTCCCTCCTGGTCAGTGACTCTTGTGGATGTTCTGTGCTTCCTACCCACCCCTTTTGGCCTCGGCCAGACTTGATTTATTGGGAGAGAGCGCTCCCGTGGTCAAGCCTTTCTCACCAGCCAAGCTCAGGATGAAAAACACTGGGAAGGCCCAAGGAAAGATGGTTGCCCTGGCAACCACAGCCTACCCAACTTCCTGTGGGCCCTGGTGGCCATGTTGACTCCCAGGCCCCGATTCCTCCTCCCAGGAGTGGCAGAGGGCCCCCAAAGAGAATGGCTCTGACAGAGGGAAGTGTGGGGACTGAGAAGTGAGACGTGGGGGGAGGGGGCTGGGACATCCAGAGGGATCTGGGCTCAGGGGAAGGGAGACTGTGTGATGGGGGGGG
>NW_026000079.1:3801953-3809022 GCF_001458135.2 Marmota marmota marmota | reverse complement strand
GACTGTGTGATCGGGGGGGGGGGGTGATTGAGGAGCTCCAGCAAGACAATTCTAGGAAGTGGCCGGTCAGATCCTTCCGGGGCAGCCTGGCTCCAGGGCAGGCCCTGGGAGGGGAGGGAGTGGGAGGTGGGCCTGAGGAGAAGCCCCAGGAGTCATGATTTCAGCCGCTTCAGAACTTTCACTGGAACTGAGGAGATTTCCTTCCGGAGGAAGGCCCCTGAAATCAGGAAGAACCGGGAAAGCCATTACCAATGGAGGGGAGGGGAGCCATGAAGCCCTCCCCCCAAAGCAGGGGAGACGACTGTGCCAGGAGCCTCCACCCACAAGGGAGGGGCAGTCAGTTTCCCTGGGCTGTTCTGACCAGTAGTTTTGGGAGGGGTGGTGGTGGGGGCAACAGGGTTTCCCCAGAGTGCCGAGGAATAATAACAACTGGAATAATTGGCATTCGGCTCTGGCCTGCAGTTTACAAAGGCTTTCACATACATTATCTCATCAGCCATGTGACACTCCTGGAAGAAGGCGGGGGACAGAGAAGGCTGCTCAGCCCAACCAACCCCCTGTGCAAGGACAGGGCCTGGAAAAAAATAGAGCTGAGGGAATCAGGCAAATATCCCTCCCAGCCCCTGTTTTCTCTGCGTCAAAGCACTCGGGTAATTTATTTGTCACAGCAGGACATTCAGTTATCTTTTAAAAAATGATTTATACCTTTTAGGACAGATCCGCAGAACCTCATTAGCAAGAGACCAGTTTTGCAGCCTGAAAGTCATTCTTTAATTAAATTGCAGAGACTATAAAAATACCTTAAAAATAAATAAATTAGCCATTTTTTTAAAAAAAATTAACGCTGTCCAGAGAGATTTAATCTCAGTGGGTTGGAATGCAAGTAAGATTCCAGGGGTGTTTACCCCAAGGGTCAGGATGCTGATGAATTTGGTGTTGCACTAAGCAGAGGCAAGGATGCTCTTGAGGGGCAGGACATCCAAGCCCTGACTATGCCAGATGCCATTCCAGCAGGAAAAGAGGAGGTGGGAGGGGAGAAGCTGCTTAGCTATAGTTCAAACCCAAGGTTAGAGAAGCAGTGAGCCATTCTAGATAGAAAACAAAAACAACCAACCCCCCCCGCCCCACACACACACACCTACCTGCCCACTTCCATAGGACACATATTGGCTCCAGTGAGTTGAGAGGTTGGGTTGGTTGCCCATAAGACCCATTGCGAAGCACAGATTCCATAATCAAGGACATGGATTAGTAACTGCAGCATCTTTCTGGGCTAGATGCTGTCCCCATATTAACTGCTGCCTTTCGCTTCCAAATGTGCACAGCATATGGTATGCCTTGGCTGCTGTGCATCCAAAGATCAGGTCATCTTGCCGTGTCTCTCAGCACACCAAGTCCCAGAAGCCAAAAATTAGGACAAAATCCCATGGGGTCTCAGTGTTCAGAATGGCATAACTGCACACCCCTATGAAGTGACAGGTGGCACAATGTTAATTAAGAGGTTGGACTTGGCAATCAGCCAATTCAAATCCTAGCTCTGCCACTTACAATCCTTGTAGGCATGGGCAAACTATTTGACTTTTTTATGCCCTCAGTTTGCTCTTCTAGAACACAGGAATGATCATAATAAGACATTCCTTACAGGCTTTTTTTTTTTAAGAGAGAGTTTTAATGTTTATTTTTTCTTTAGTTTTCAGCGAACACAACACCTTTGTTTGTATGTGGTGTTGAGTATCTAACCCGGGCCGCACGCATGCCAGGCAAGCGCGCTACCGCTTGAGCCACATCCCCAGCCCCCTTACAGTCTTTTTAAAAAATATTTTTAGTTTACTTTTGTTTATTTAGGGTGTTTTTTTGTTTTTGTTTTTGTTTTTTAATGTTGTACTCGGGATGAAACCCAGGACTTCACACACGCTAGGCAAGCGCTTTACCACTGAGCTACAACCCCAGCCCTTATAGGTTTGTTTTGAGGATTATCAGAGTTAATTCTTGCTGACACATCCTTAGGACTCTGGCTGGCAGGTGTAAGAACTGGATAAAAGTTTGTTAGCATTAAGAGTCTACATTATACAAACTCTAATGTTAAATAGAAGGAGTTCCTGATGTCCACAGAGCAGTTAGAACGAAAGCTCATGATTGGACACCTTAGTGAGAGGCATTAGATCTAAAAATCTTAGCATTAGGAGAAACAGTAGAGGTTATACAGTCTAATTGCACACCCAGGGCTTAAATCCTTTCAAAAAGAGTTATAATCTTCCATGATCTATTGGAAAACTTTCAAGGACTTGGAACTAAGATCATGCTATTTTTATATTTGGTATCAGGAATTGATATCAGGGGCATTTAACCACTGAGTCACATCCCCAGCCCTTTTCTGTATTTCTTTTAGAGACAGAGTCTCACTGAGTTGCTTAGGGCCTTGCTAAGTTGCTGAGGCTGGCTTTGAACTCCTGATCCTGCCTCAGCTTCCCAAGCCTCTGGGATTACAGGCATGCTCCACCACACCCAGCCCTAACACTGGCTTTTCTAACTATGCAGAAGTCTACCTTCTTTTCTAACAATGGTATCTGCCTGTCACTGACCCATATTGGAGTCTCCACAGTGTAACATCACTAATTTCTTTATAGGTTTTGCCAAGATCTGATTCCAAATTCCACCGCTCTAGGTGGGCTCTCATGGTCTGCTCTAGTTTATCAATGTCCCTTTAACAACCTGTCTCCCATTCCCCTGGAGCCGAATGATCCAGGTACATTCTGAAGAAAGCAAACTGTCACCCACCTACATCTGTCACATAATGGGCCACTTGTGGCCACAGGTACAACAATGCCTCCCTCCACTCCCCAGTTTTCTCACATTGCTGCTGTTAATCCCTTTATTTCACCTTGTTCTCTGTTCTTAAAGTGAAATATACCTTCATTGTTACAGATTTCAAACAGAATGTAAAAAAAAACAAGTGGGTTTGCGCTCTTTTTCTATCTAAAACTACCACACATACTGGGCACAGTGGTACATGCTGGTAAACCCAGCTATTTGGGAAGGTGCCATAGAAGGAGACCTCTTTTCTTTTTGGAGGGTACCAGAGACTGAACTAAGGGGCACTCGACCACTGAGCGACATCCCCCACCCTGTTTTGTATTTTATTTATTTATTTTTTATTTTTTTTAATATTTATTTATTTATTTATTTTAGTTTTTTTTCGGCAGACACAACATCTTTGTTGGTATGTGGTGCTGAGGATCGAACCCGGGCCGCACGCATGCCAGGCGAGCGCGCTACCGCTTGAGCCACATCCCCAGCCCCTTGTATTTTATTTAGAGACAGGAGCTCACTGAGTTGCTTAGCGTCTCGCTTTTGCTGAGGCTGGTTTTGAACTCACAATCCTCCTGTCTTTGTCTCCCGAGCCTCTGGGATTACAAGTGTGGGCCATCATGCCTGGCTCCCTTTTTTTTTTTTTTTAATGGCAACATGGGGATTGAACCCAGGGGCGCTTTCCCCTGAACTATATTCCCAACATTTTTTATTTTAATTTTTTTTTTTAAGTTTAAGAGGGTCTTGAATTTGCAATCCTCCTGCCTCAGCCTCCCGATTACAAATGTGCACCACCACCATATCTGAATAGTAGGATCCCTTGTGCCCAGGAATTTGAGACTAGCCTGGGCATCAGAGTAAACGCAGCTTTACAAAAATTTCCTCTCTAGCTGACTCCCAGCCAGGTGGATCCAGGTGTTGTGGGGTCTGGGGCTTATACAATTTGATGGATCCTCTTTAAAAAGAATGCAAAATTATGTGTGAAATAAATATTTAATTATATTGTGAGAAGAAATTAACTGCCTGACATTTATTTATTTATTTACTTTTGGTACCGGGAATTTAACCCAGGAGTGTTTTACACCGTGCTACATGCCCAGTCCTTTTTTTATTTTTTGAGACAGATCTCACTATTACAAAGTTGGGGCTTTCTGGGAAACTGAGGCAGCACAAAGACACCCCCTTTCAAACCCCAGTTCTTGCCATTGAGTCAGAAATATTTCAGATTTGTCACTCAAAGTAACAGGCATGAATTTATTGAAGGGATAGGAAAAGGGAAAGAGGACACTCTCAAGGGACAAAGTGGGTCCTCAGAGAAGAGAGGGACATTGTGCCTGTCCTGCACCCCAGTTCTATTGGGGGCCCCAGGGAAGTTTCTGTAGAGTCCTGCCCAGGTGTTCACCGCTTAACTTTTGACTGACAGCAGGATGACCTCAGACTTTCAAGTCCCCACTGCCATGACGACTCTAGGTCACTGTGGCCCTGGCTGACCAGTTCTAATTGGATTCTTTTTTGAGGGGACAGTAATAAGGATTCAACCCAGAGGTGCTTTACCATCGAGCCACATCCCCAGCCCTTTTTTTTTTTTATAATATACTTTTTAGTTGTAGATGGACACATTATTTTTATTTATTTATTTATTTTTATGTGGTGCTGAGGATTGAACCCAGGGCCTCACATGTGCTAGGTGAGTGCTGTACCGCTGAGCCACAACCTCAGCCTCCCAGCCCTTTTTTATATTTTATTTACAGGCAGCTTCTCACTGAGTTGCTAAGTGCCTCACTAAATGGCTGAGGCTGGCTTTGAACTCATGATCCTCCTGCCTCAGCCTCCTGAGCTGCTGGGATTACAGGCGGAGTCACCGTGTCTGGCTCTAACTGGATTCTGAACCATAAATTCTCACTGATTTTGTGGTTAGGAGGAATTATCCAAGTTTTGGGATCAGGTCTATGAAAAGGGTCACAGAAGGCTCCCCCTTCAGGGTAACTTGTGCTGCTCTTATGGACATTATTTGGAGCCTACCTTTCTCCTGCAGTAACAGATAGTTTGCTGAGGAATGTGACATAGCCCGTCCACTTAAGCCAGGCAGTCTGCAGGTAAATTGCTTTTTGGAAAAGAAAGCACTGGAGGTCAGCACTGTGGGCTCTTTTTATAGAACGGTTCCCTTAATCCCATGTTTCAACCATTCACATCTGTCTGTCCCCTAACATCACTAAGTTGCTAAGGGTGGCCTGGAATTTGCCATCCTCCTGCCTCAGCTTCCCAAGTAAATGGGATTACAGACATGGAATTACAGTTGGGATTACAGGCATGCCCCACTGGGTCAGTTGTTTTTCTTTCTTTCCCTTTCTTCTCTTTATTTCTTTCTTTCAAAAAAACAATAGATAATCAATTGGGCTTAGTATTTTGCAATGATGACTTCAACCTCCACTACTGGCTCAATACTGAGGTAAGTAGTCTGTTTAACAATCTCAGAATGAGCCAGCGGGTGGGCCTGTGTTCCAGACGGAGGAGGCTGAGTCAGGAAGATAGCAAATTCAAAGCCAGCCTCAACAATACTTAGGAGCCTGTCTCAAAAAAGTAAAATAAAATTTAACTTAAGTTAATAAATAAAATAAGAAGCACCTGGGGATGCAACTCAGTGGTAAAGCGCCCCTGGATGCTCGCCTGGAAACCATCCTTCATCTTAGAACCTTAGCCACAAGGTTAAGTATAGCAGTTCTTTCACGGTGTTGGTGGCCATAGGAACGAGTCCTTTCACTTTGAGATTCTTTCCCTCGGTGCCTCTGGTCAGCTCAGCACATGTGATCTCACATGATCTCTAGTGATCTCACCACAGCAGCACAATTCCAATCTGGCGAATCGCCACCTCTGGTTATTCTATAGAGACAAGGTCTCCCTAAATTGCTGAGGCTGGCCTGGAACTTGGCATCCCTCCGTCTCAGCCAGGCCATAGTCACTGGGACTCCAGCTGTGCGATGATGCCTGCCTGTTTGTTTGCTGTTTTGTTTCTGCAGTGTTGGAAATCAAACCCAGGGCTTCAGCGTGCGAAGCAAGTGCTCTACCACTGAACTCGTCCCCAGTCCTTTTTGTTTTTTTAATTTTATTGATTTTGGTACCAGGGAGCAAACACGGGGGTCCTTAACCACTGGGTCATGTCTCCAGCCCTTGTTATTTTTTGAGACAGGGCCTGGCTAAATTGCTGAGGCTGGCTTTGAACTTGTGATCCTCCTGCCTCAGCCTCCTAAATTGTTAGATTACAGGCTTGTGCCTCAGTCCTGGGTCCTGTTATATTATATATTTTAAATGAATATGTGTGTGTTGGGGCTGGGGATGTGGCTCAAGCGGTAGTGCGCTCTCCTGGCATGCGTGCGGCACCACATACAAACAAAGATGTTGTGTCCGCCGAAAACTAAAAAATAAATATTTTTAAAAATTCTCTCTCTCTCTCTCTCTCTCTCTCTCTCTCTCTTAAAAAAATGAACATGTGTTAAGGAATTTATTTTACTTATGATATGAGGGAATCAGGCGAATGTTATGAAAATTTCAAAGGAAAATTTAAAATGTCATAGATTTATTTGAAGTAAAGGAATGTTGAGGTGAGACAAAACTGGTTTTCCATGGGGTAGGGCAGGATGGGGGAACCTAAAGAATAATTACCAGATGGACAGAATTGACATATATACAATTACAGTTTCAATTTTAAAAAGGTACAAATCTCTCAAAGACAATGAACTGTGTTAGAATTTATAACCTGGAAGGGTAGACAATGCATCCTTTTCTATTGAAATACAATTTTTTTAGGGCTGGGCTGTAGCTCAGTGGTAGAGCACTTGCCTAGTATAGGCGAGGCACTGGGTTCGATCCTCAGCACCACATAAAAATGAACAAATAAATTAAAACTATTGGGTCCAACTACAACTAAAAATAAATATTTTTAAAAAATACAAATTTTTAAAAGCAAGTTTCCTTGATAGAAAAATGGTTAAATTATGTGGGACTGATGTCATGAAGTTTTAAGAAATAAAGGGATATCCCTGGGCATGTGGCACACCTGGAATCCCAGCAACTCCAGAGGCTGAGGCAGGAGGACCACATTCCAAACCAGCCTCAGTGAGCCTCTAAACAACTCAGTGAGACCCTGACTCAAAATAAAAAGGCTGAGGTTGTAGCTCAGTGGTACAGTGCCCTTGGGTTCAATCCCTCCTGGGGCAGGGAGAGGAAGGGAGGGTGGGAGGGGAGAAGAAATACAGGGTTATTG
>NW_026000079.1:3795417-3799945 GCF_001458135.2 Marmota marmota marmota | reverse complement strand
TGCCTTTCCTATCCTCTACTATCCCCCCTCCCCTCCCCTCCCCTCCCATCTTCTCTCTCTACCCCATCTACTGTAATTCATTTCTCCCCCTTGTTTTTTTTCCCTTTCCCCTCACTTCCTCTTATATGTAATTTTGTATAACAATGAGGGTCTCCTTCCATTTCCATGCAATTTCCCTTCTCTCTCCCTTTACCTCCCACCTCTCGTCCCTGTTTAATGTTTATCTTCTTCTCATGCTCTTCCACCCTGCTCTGTTCTTAGTTGCTCTCCTTATATCAAAGAAGACATTTGGCATTTGTTTTTTAGGGATTGGCTAGGTTCACTTAGCATAATCTGCTCTAATGCCATCCATTTCCCTGCAAATTCCATGATTTTGTCATTTTTTAGTGCAGAGAAATACTCCATTGTGTATAAATGCCACATTTTTTTTATCCATTCATCTATTGAAGGGCATCTAGGTTGGTTCCACAGTCTAGCTATTGTGAATTGTGCTGCTATGAACATTGATTAGCAGTATCCCTATAGTACGCTCTTTTAAGGTCTTTAGGGAATAGTCCCAGAAGGGGAATAGCTGGGTCAAATGGTGGTTCCATTCCCAGCTTTCCAAGGAATCTCCATACTGCTTTCCAAATTGGCCGCACCAATTTGCAGTCCCACCAGCAATGTACAAGTGTACCCTTTTCCCCACATCCTCTCCAGCACTTGTTGTTGTTTGACTTCATAATGGCTGCCAATCTTACTGGAGTGAGATGGTATCTTAGGGTGGTTTTGATTTGCATTTCTCTGACTACTAGAGATGGTGAGCATTTTTTCATGTACTTGTTGATTAGTATTATTCTTCTGCATGTATCCAGTTTTCCCAGCACCATGTAAGGAAGAGACTATCCTTTTTCCAATGTATGTTTTTGCTATCTTTGCTGTAAACGTGTGAATTTGCTTTTGGTTTTTCTATTCCATTCCATTGTTCTCATGTCTGTTTTTATGTAGTATGCTTTTTTTTTTTTTGCTTTTTTAAATATTTATTTTTTAGTTGGAGTTGGACACAATATCTTTATTTTATTTATTTATTTTTTATGTGGTGCTGTGGATCGAACCCAGGGCCTCGCACGTGCTAGGCAGGTGCTCTACTGCTGAGCCCCAGCCCCTGCCCTGTAGCACATTTTTAGATACTACAGCTTCATAATACATTTTGAAGTCAGGGAGTGTGATACTTTCATCTTTGTTCTTTTTATGCAGAGTTACTTTGGCTTAGAAATCTTTTTTAGTTCCATACAAATTTTCAGTTTTTTTTTTAATTGGTATTTTGACAGGAATTGCATTTACTCTATAGATTGCTTTCAGTACTATGGACATTTCATTCTTCCAATCCATGTACGTGGGATGTCTTTCCATTTTTGGGTGTATCTTCTTCAATGATCTTATATTATTATATACAGTGCTGAAATATTTAATTTCATACCCATACCTAATGTGTACTATCATATCTATATCATATTTCAAGCAGTATATCTTCAAGATATACCCCTAGAAGTGGGATATGCATTTTGGGGGGTTACTACTAGGGATTGAATCCAAGACTGCTCAACCACTGAGCTATATCCCCAGTCCTCTTTGTTATTTTGAGACAGGGTTTCATGAAATTGTCTAGACTAGCCTTGAACTGTGATCCTCCTGCCTCAGAGTCCTGAGTAATTAGAATTACAGGTATCTGCCCGAGTCCTGAGTCGTTGGAATTACAGTGCCTGGCTTTAAATTTTGAGAGACTGTCTCGAGAATTCATTTAGATCACTTTTGAAATTGTAATGCTCTTGAGCAGCTGGGATTACAGGTGTGGGTCACCATACCTGACTGTAATATGTATTTGTAATTTTTATATTTATTCCAGTTTTTATATCTATTTTTCCTATATGGGGTTTACCAACTTGCACACTTACCAGTAATGCATGAGTGTAACTAATTTTCCAAAATGTTAAGAACAAGAGGGTTACAAGTTTAAAGCCAGTCTGGATAATTTAGTGAGACCCTGTCTAATAATTAAAAAAAGGGGGTGAGGGCTGGGATGCAGCTCAGTGGTAGAGTATCCCTGGGTTCAACCCCAGTAACAGGTAAACATTAACAATGTTTTCAAACTTTGGAATTTTTGCCAACCCGACAGATGAAAAGCGGTTTCTCAGTTTAGACTTATGTGCTTTTTCTTCTTGGGTTTTTGTTTGTTTGTTTGGTGGTGCTGGGCACCAAACCCAAGGCCTCATGCATGCCAAGCAAATGCTCCACCACTAAGCCACACATCATACTTCACTTTTTAAAATGGAGGTAAAACAAACCTAATGTGTATAGCTCCATAGTTTTTCATTTATATACATCATAGACCTATCACCCAGAAAAAGATGATTGTTACCAGCACCTCAAAGACTCTTTCATATCTTTCCCATTCAATATCTCCCCCAACCCTCAAACTTTCAGAGGTAACTATTACTTTTATTTCTATTGGCACAGCTAAGTTTTATTGTTTCTGAACTTTATAAACATATGTACTTAATGTGTCTGGATTCTTTCAATCAACAATATGTCTGTGAGACAAATCCAGTATTGTGGGTGTTATGAAGTTTGCTCGTTTTTATTGCTGAATTTCATTATGTAAATAAATCTATATTTTATATGTAGTATGCTTTTTTAAATATTTATTTTTTAGTTGTAGTTGGACACAATACCTTTATTTTATTTATTTATTTTTATGTGGTGCTGAGGATTGAACCCAGGGCCTCGCACGTGCTAGGCGGGCGCTCTACTGCTGAGCCACAGCCCCCACCTAGCACTATTTTTTCTAGTATTGATGGGATTTTTTAATTATTTCTAGTTTCGGCTACAATAAATAATGTTACTGTGGTGCACACTTGTAATCCTAGAGTCTCAGGAGGCTGAGGCAAGGGGATCACGAGTTTGAGTCCAGCCTCAGCAATTCAGCAGGACCCTAAGCAACTTAGTGAGATTCTATCTCAAAATAAAAAATAAAAAGGCTGGGGATGTGAATCAGTAGTTAAGCACCCCTGAGTTCAGTCCCTGGTACAAAAAGAAAAGAGAACAAAACCATGTAAAATATTTGGAATGTTGCATGGCATATAGCAAGCCATTGATAAATCTAAGTATTATTTAATTAATATCTATAAGAAGAACTGCAGCTTGTTTCCTGACCCAATGTGTTAGAGAAGGGGAAAGTAAACTTTGCTATAGAAAGTTTTAAGTCAGGTGTGTTCTGAAAAAACAAACACTATATTTACATAGTCACTCCATTTATTTATTTAGGTTGTGCTGAAGAATGAACCCAGAGATTCATACATTCTAGGCAATGAGCAAGCCTTGAGCTATACCTCCAACCCCTAAATGGAACTTATTTTTAAAACCATCATGCTGGGGAGGGTGGTACATGCCTGTAATCCCAGCAACTCAGGACACTGAGGCAGGAGAATCACAAATTGGAGGCCAGCCTCAGCAACTTAATGTGAAACCCATCTTCTTTTTTTTTTAATATTTATTTTTTAGTTGTACACAATACCTTTATTTTGTTTATTTGTTTTTATGTGGCGCTGAGGATCGAACCCAGGGCCTCACACGTGCTAGGCAAGCGCTCTACCGCTGAGCTACAACCCCAGCCCAGAAACCCATCTTAAAATTTAAAAAATGGGCTGGAGGTATAACTCAGTGGTAAAGTACCCATGCATTCAATCCCCAGTGTCAAAAAAAAAAAAAAAAGAGAAAAACAACATTACATAATATTACACAGGTTTTGTGTATATTTCCAGAGATACATATACATATGTATATTTACATATGTATATCATCCAGGTTCCCACACACAAATAGTTCTAGGGCTAGGGTTGTAGTTCAGTGGTAGAGCGCTTGCCTAGCATATGTGTGGTACTGCGTTTGATCCTCAGCACCACATGTAAATAAATAAATTAAATTAAGGTATTGTGTCCATCTACAACTGAAAAAAATTTAAAAACTAGTTCTATATGTAGAATAGTGATGACTAGGTTTGTGTGTGTGTGTTGTTTTGTGGTACTAAGGATTTAACTCAGGGGTGCTCTACCACTGAGCTACATCTCCAGCCTGTTTTGAAACAGGGTCTGCTTGTTGCCCAGGCTGGCCTCGAACTTGTAATCCTCCTGCCTCAGCCTCCCAAGTCACTGGGACTATAGGTATGTGCTACTACAGCCAGCTTGGTGTAGGAATAACTAGTACAGTGCATTCCAGCTTTTAAAAAAATGACCTCATATACATTAGTTCCATAGTCTTCTTAAAGCTAACAGGTTGCCCTGGTCTCCACGTTACAGAAAAGAGTTGGGAATGTAGTTCAGCAGTAGTGTGGTGTCCCTGGGTTCAGTCTCCAGTCACACACACACACACACACACACACAGACGGCAAAAGTTGGCTAGAGATGAAGGTCAGTGATAAAGCACAAAGCAAAGCACTTGCCTAAGAGTGAAGTGCTGGGTTCCGTCCCCAGCACTGGCCAAAAAAAAAAAA
>NW_026000079.1:3786756-3793229 GCF_001458135.2 Marmota marmota marmota | reverse complement strand
AGGACTTCCCACCCACCCACTCCCCGGCCTTTTCCCGTCTCCTGGCTGCTGCCATGGAGTTACAGAAGGGAAAGGGGGCAGCAGCAGCAGCTGCTTCGGGAGCGGCGGGAGGTGGAGGAGGAGCGGGAGCAGGAGCCCCAGGAGGGGGGAGGCTGCTACTTTCAACCAGTTTGGATGCCAAGGATGAGTTAGAGGAGGTAGGTGTGGCGGGTGGGGAAGGGAGTTAAGAAATTGGGTTGAGGGATACGGAGCGGATATGGATGGGGGTGGGGGGAAAGGCCTTCAAGTTTTTTCCAAGGCAACACAAACACTGCTCTAGTTTCCTGCTCCTGAAGGAAGAAGTGTGGGCCAACTTCCTGGATAGGTTGTCATAGTAACAGCAGCCACTAGTCTGAAAATGGGTGAGGGGTGTTGGTGATGGAAGGGATACAGCATCCAGATTTACCGAATTTATTTATTTTTATTCCTTTCCACATACACATCACAGCTATTTTTAATGTCCACTCTGTTTCAGACCCAGATCATATTGACTTGAGAATAATGTGTGTGTGTTTGTGTGTGTGTAGGTGTCTTGGGCTGATAGGAGCTTGCAGCAGGCCTTGGACCCTCCTGTTAGATGGTATTATTGACGTCGGCAGACACAGTCAGTTGCCAGTCAACTAGGCATTTAGAATGAGGACACGTGAATAGTGTTAGTTCAGTAGCCTCAGCCACAGGAATGGGGTGAACAAGTGAATGTGACCTAGGGGACCATGTTCCGTAGAAGAGATAGAGAACACAGGGTTGCTGAGAAGAACGTAGGGCAGGGGAGGTAGCTCACTCAGTAGTAGCACACTTGCCAAGCATGCCCCATGCCTTGAGTTTAATTCCTAGTACCTCATTTTTAAAAAGGATGGAGTGAGGCAATACCATGGAACAGAATGGGAATTCTTAGGGAACTTGGTAGTTGTTCCTCCCTTCTCTTCCCCCAGTTGTTCTTCCCCTGCTGGTTTGGAGTCGATCACATATCTCTTTCCTATGCTATACACAAAGTTATTGACATAGGAATATAAGACCCAGCCCAGAACTGAGGCATGATTCCTGAACTATTTGTAAAGCCTATTCAGTGCTTCAACTCAGTGGTTATCTAGAGATAGGATGAGGAAATTAATAGGCCCTGGCTCTTCACTGTTCATTCTGCTGCTTCTGATTTTGTTATAGCCCTTTATCAGTTATTAGAGGGTAGACAGGCAGATAGGTGAAACTCATAAGTTTATTTGAAAAACTATTAGTTCAGACACAAGACAGTGAGACAGTGTGAATCAAGAGGTGGTTAAATAGCAACTGCAGATTACCTACCGGCAAAAGTCTACTTGTAGTTTGGCTTCCCCCCAGTAGTTCTCTGAACATTTAGATAAAGTTTGTTTTGTGGTTATTTTTTTTAAAAATCAAAATAAATATAATTAGAAATGTAAATAATACTGCAAAAATAATGTATTTCCAAAAATTAAATTGAGTTAGTTAAAAAAAAAAATCTTGCTTAGGATTACCTGGATATTCAAATTATCTTTTTTTTTTTTTTTTAACGAAATGACCATTTTGGGGACTAGAGATGTAGTTCAAATGGTTAAGTGCTTGCCTGGCATGCGTGAGGCCGTTGTTCCATCTCTGAGTACTACACCACCACGAGAGAAAGAAATGGCCACTTTTATGTCAGTAGTAAAACTACTGCCTTTGGTTCCTCTATCAGTTGTATGGAAGGGAAAAGACTAATGGTGGATGATAATCTGTTTATTCCTCATCCTGATTCCTACAGGGGTCATCGTGCCTGTGATTTAATTTAAACCACAGGGTAAGACAGCATCCTGTTCAGTAAACAAAATGATATGGCAGGAGGAGACCACAAAAGAAGGGAAGCATTTATTTTCTTGCTTTTTTAGACTGAGAATGAACTTTTTACTGTTTCCAGGGAGAAGAGGAAGGGAGAGTCCTTTTTTTTTTCCCCCTAATCTCCTTCATGGTGCAGATGTTTCTTATTGTGCCTCAAGCTCCTCTACTCTCCTTCCTTCTTGGCCTTTTGTCCTTTGCATTCAAACTTTCCAGCTAGCCTTACAACACTATTTTCCCCCCGTTTGTGGTTCTGTCAACCCCACTAGACCAGAGTGATTTTAAGGGCTCTGACTTCTTCATCTGGGCCTCAGCACAGATCTCTGCACACAGAAGTTATCAAAACCTGGTTGTTGACCAACTGACCTGTGCTTGTTCTGGCTGGGTAATTTTCCTTTACAGGTCTATCTATTCACAGGTACGCAGAGGTAGCCCCCTGACCATGTACACTTACTGTGTGTTGAGAATTATAGGGAAATAAGATGGGTGAGACCCAAAGTCTGCCTTCCACAGTTTATCATCTGAAGACTTGAATTAACACACCCAAAAGAAGGTTTAAAACAAAGAAGATCTGATTAGAATAATGAAGAGGATGGGGTCATTATAGTTGGGTATGATTTGGAAAGGCTCTTTAGAGGCCTGGAGTATGAAGCATTAGTCAAGGTCAGGGGCTGAGACTCTTCTACCCCAGGGAATGTTCCTTGTATCCTTTCTTCTCTTTGACCTCATTCCTCCCTTTGAAGACCAGTCTCCTTGCTCATCTCCAGCCCAATTTGGGGAGGGAATGGGATAAAAATAGTGCCAGAGATTGGAGGAGTTAGAACATGTAGTTCCTACTTGCATGAGCCTTTGCAGCTCCTGGTTATTCCTTTGTCAAAGAGGGGCCAGCCACCTTGAAGTGAGACTGAAAGCAGGAGCTGTGGCCCAAACAAGTCAGAACTTCTTGAAGTTATGGATAGGTCTTAGCATTGCATTTGATTAGAAGTATGTCCCTGCCATATTTTCCCCAGGGAATAATTTATATCCTTTCCATGGAATCGCTAGGGAATGGGCTTTGAGTCATTTCCAGTTTTTTTCCATAAATCATCATTTCACATACAAGGGACTCTTTGTTGAATATAGGTTGTCCTTAAGTATCCATAGGGGATTGGTTCTAGGCCCATCAGAGGATGCCAGAATCTGAGATGCTCAAGGCCCTATGTCAGTTCTGTGTACGGGGAAAGAAAGGGCTAGCTGTGCTTGGAACCCGCTGTTGAGTAACTCCTCATTGATGTGGGTTCTTGAGGATTTTGCCCATTGGATCATTTCTTCCTTTCCTGAAGACCATAGAATTTAGTCCTTCAAGGCCAAAATGTCCCATAAAGGGGCAGTATATACTATTACACTCCCCCCCACCCCAACTAGGGATTGAACTCAAGGTCCTACCTTGCTAGGCAAGCACTCCACCACTGAGCTGTACCCCCGCAGCTCGTTCTTTCTTTTATTATTATTTTTAAATTGTTTTAGTTGTCAATAGACCTTTATTTTATTTATTTATTTATATGTGGGGCAGAGAATCAAACCCAGTACCTCACATATGCTAGGCAAGTGCTCTACCACTGAGCTACAACCTCAGCCTTTATTTTTTATTTTTTTGAGATGGCCTTGGTAATTTGACTAGGCTGCTTTGAACTTATGTTCCGCCTGCCTCAGCATCCTGAGTAGCTGAAATTTTATTGTACACTTTTTTACCACACTATATATTTTCTTAGCTTAGGGTGGGAAATGAAAGATTAGAGGGATCCTTTTAACTTGAGACTCCAAAGTCAGTTTTCAGCTTCAGGTATATAATGGCAGATATCTGTTGCTGTTGTCATGGTAGTTATGGTCAGGCAGTCTTAGTACTAGAAAAATTAGTTGAGGAGCTCCTAGAGATGATAAATATTTACTCACCTCTCTGAGATGCTGTTGTAGAGTGCTTATTCTGAACAGAGCCATTCTGCCAGCAATTGTTGGCAGCTACATACATGATTTCATCTTTACTAAGGGCCTCCAGAGACTGGGGGAAGAAAGATATAGGATTGTAGGAATCTAGTTTCCTGTGGCCCTCTTTGAGGGGATTTGATGCTTTTTTTTTTTTAATATTTATTTTTTAGTTGTAGTTGGACACAATACCTTTATTTTATTTATTTTTATGTGGTGCTGAGGATCGAACCCAGGGCTTCACATGTGCCAGGCAAGCACTCTACCACTGAGCCACAACCCCAGCCCAGGATGTGGTGCTTTTGACATCCTGAATCGTTAATTCTCCATCCTGTATGGAGAAGTAATTTCTATAGTTCATGAGGAGTAGTGTCTTCTATACTCCCATTGCCTGCAAAGGACTTCCCATCACATTTCTCTCTCCATTGTGTTTATCTACTTTTCCAGATTCTGGACTCTCCTACTTTCTACATCCTTATCTGGGCCTCCCTGTTTCCAGAGGCCACTTTGTCCTTAACTGGGCAGTGACCCATAGAAAATTGACTCAGGCCTCTGAGCAGAGCTTAGAATATCCAGGAGGGGCCTAGAGAAACTGTTCCACCCAAGGTCTCTGAGAGTTAAATCATAGCGAGAAACTCTACCGCTCATAGGGCTATGTAGCCAGCTTTGTAGGATTTTGGTACAGGGCCCATCAGGCAGGCCCCTTCTAGAAGTCAAAGGTTTACAGAGGTAAGTAGGAGAGGAAGCATTTCAGCCTACTCAAGCATTTATCCATGGCCTGTGGTAGGGGGTTAGTTTTCAGGGATCTTCAAGGACATGCAATTAGAAATAGTGGCAAATGTTTTGAAGAGTCTGTTCTTCGTAGATGTAGATTTGTGCAACTGATGAGCTTCCTTACAAATTGGATAGATTCTAGCTCAATGAAGGCTGTATGCTAGATGCTTTCAAATTTTTATCTTATTTAATCCTCAGAGCAACCTTGTGATATAGGAATTATCTCTATATGATAAGAAAACCAGGGTTTAGAAAGAGTAAATAATTCACCCAACATGAACCTAAAGCTAACTAGCAAGTGCGGTTCCTTCTATGCTGGGTTTCCTGTCAGTTTGCATTAGTTAGTTGCTGTTTGATTTTTTCCTCTCTCTGTTGATTCAGCAGAGATTTCTTCCTTTGATAGGAAACAACATCTAGAATTTTAGGATGCTATGCTGCTGCTTGTTCACTATGTCCCTCAACTCTGCTTGTTAACCTCCGTTGGATACAGGGGTACCACCAAGAATAGTCTAGACTTGGCAGCTAGAATAACACTCTCTCCAGTCCCTGGTAAGAATCTTGGGTAGAAAGGGATGAAACTTTTTTTAAAAGGAAGCCCAGTGTGATGTTTTTCCTTCCCTTCTCTTTTTATGTATGAGGTGTACAAGGTAATGATGTATCTCAGAGTTTGTTGGAGAGGTGGTTTGTGACAGTCACAGCTCAGCTTTCATGTGATCTCACAGTTCCCTTTCACAAGTACGCAGGTGCTGTTTATTAAGGTGGAACCTGCTGATCTGACCTAATTTGGGAGATAGACCTGACATTTCCAGTGAAGTTGTAATACCTGCAAACCTGGCAGCTTTGGGTTATTTTAGGTTGAAGTTTTGTAGCTACCAGAGCTGCTTACATTAACACATAATTCTGCCCTCTGCCACCTTATGTTCTTACCCAGGATAGACATACACAACTTCAAGATGGTGGTTAGAAGAGAAGCATGATTATCTTTCATGCCTAGACCTTTTCCCATTGTCCTTATATTCAGTTATTAACAAGATGTTTTGTTCTGGCATCTATAGTCAAAGGGAAGTAAACCAGCCTGCCTTTGTCACAATTTTGCCAGCAGCATTATCATTGGGGATCATTTTTCCTTAAACAGTTTTTGGGTTAATCCTCATGATAAAAGTTTTAAAGGACTAAGGTTTAGGTGTTGATAGTGGAAAAGCTTTCTGGCAAAATATATGAGATATATTATCAATATCTAAATGTTTAGTATCAAATGCATCTTTGAAACAAGGAACCAGTGACTAAGATCTCTTTAGAAAATGTTGAGCACATGCCATGTTTGGGTGGCCTTTGAAAGTAGAATGGCCCTTGGATAGTTTTTAATATAGCTGTCCCTACTTTTGTTTAACTAGAGACCTTGGCAAGTTTTAGTCTGGCCTTTTATTCTGTCACTCCTTTTCTTTCCTCATACTCTCATTATTTTTTTTTTTTTAAATATTTATTTATTTATTTATTTTTTTTTTTAGTTTTCGGCAGGCACAACATCTTTGTTTGTATGTGGTGCTGAGGATCGAACCCGGGCCGCACGCATGCCAGGCGAGCACGCTACCGCTTGAGCCACATCCCCAGCCCCTCTCATTATTTTTTAAGTTTGTTTTTAGCATTTTGAGGGACGTTAGGTAGAACAGTATCTCCATATAGCTGTGTCTGTATATTTAGTGCATGCTGCATGCATGTGTAGAAATATCATACATTCAATTAAGACATGTTAACAAAAAAGAAAGTATTTTTAATATATATTTATATGTGTATGTATGTGTGTGTGTGTGTGTATATATATATATATATATATATATATATATATATATATATACACACACACATACATA
>NW_026000079.1:3737859-3786077 GCF_001458135.2 Marmota marmota marmota | reverse complement strand
TATAAGAGACTATATATATATATATACACACACACATACATACACGTATATTTCTTTAAAAACCTTGCTTCTTGGGATACCAGCTATGGCCCCCTTCTCCCTCCCAGGAGAAGTCTATGTTACCCCTCTTATTTATTTATTTTTTGGTGGTGCTGGGGATTGAACCCAGGGCCTTGTGCATGCGAGGCAAGCACTGTACCAGAAAGAAGGATATGTTTTAGCAAATACTCAGGACTAATATCCTACCTATGAATGTTAACAGTACTCTCCTTTAAGCCATCTCCTGGCTTTACCTCTGGCCTCTGTTGGGTTTTCTGGAAGTCTCATGATTATCTCTCTTCTTGCTTTTTCTTTCTCTTTCTTATCTCTGCTTCTTTCTCTTATTTACCTTACCATCCCCCCAAAAAAATTTTTTTAACAATTTCTTACTATATAATCAGTATTTCAAGTCAGTAATCCAAGATCCATACCTTGTATTCTGTTTAAGTCTTCAATTTTCTTTCTTTCTTTCTTTCTTTCTTGTGTGTGTGTGTGAGAGAGAGGGAGTGGGGGGGAGGTACTAGGGATAGAACTCAGTCTTGTGCATGCTAGGCAAGCACTCTACCACTGAATTTTATCTCCAGCCTGACTGTTTTTTTCTTTAATATTATTATTAAATTTTTTTATTTGTTTGTTTTGGCAATGCTGGGGTTTGAACCTAGGGCCTTGTGCATGCTAGGCAAGTGCTGTACCACAGAGCTACATTTCCCAGCCTAGATTCTTTAATTTGTTTAATAACTCTATTTCAAAATAATTTCAAACTTAAAGAAAAATTATAATACATAGAACGCTCATATGCTTTTCACTTATATTTGCTGATTATTAGTATGTGGCACATCTGCTATATTACTCTCTATATATACAGATATTTTATTCTTTTGAAAGTAGCAACCATTGATGCTCCTTTAAATTTAAATACTTCCACATATATTTCCCAATAACAAAAGATTTTTTAAAAGTACTTTCTTTTTGGTTAACCTGTCTTAATTGTATGTATGATATTTCTACACATGCATGCAGCATGCACTAATCAATCCAGCCTCTGTTTATTCACCCTTTCCTACCACTGCCTTTCCCAACCTCTAATAATCAGTATATAGATTCACATTGACTTGTTTTTAGTTTCTACATACATGGGAAGTTACATACATGTCTTTCTATATCTAGCTTATTTTACTTAAGATAACATCGTATGGTCCCATCCATTTTACTGTAAATGATGGGATTTCATTCTTTTTTGTGGCTGAATGATATTTCATTGTGTATATTATCACTTTTTTTAATCCATTCATATATTGATGGGCAGCTAGGTTTGTTCCATAGCTATTATAAATAGTGCCATAATAATCCAAGGTGTGCAAGTATCTCTTTGGTATCCTGATTTTATTAAAAACAGGAATCTTCCCTCACATATCCACCATTCCATTGTCAAGACTGGATAATTTGCCAGGCACTGTGTGGCACACACCTATAATCCTAGCAGTTCAAGTGGCCAAGGTAGTTTGCAAGCTCAAGCCCAACCTCTGCAATTGAACAAGACCCTGTCGCAAAAAGGGTTCAGAGCTCAGTAGTAAAGTGCCCGAGGATTCAATCTTCAGTACCCTGGGAGTGGGGCTGGATAGTTTAACATTGACATGTTGCTAGTTCAAGTCAGTAATTCAAGTATTCACATTTTATCTGTCATCCCAATTATAGCAGTCCAGGATCACACTGTTGTATTTAGGTGTCATATCTCTGTATTACTCTTTATTATTCTTTAATCTGTAACAGATTCGTAATCCATTTTGTCTTTCCTTACCTTAGCTTTTTTAACGTTAAGGCTTTTTTTTTTTTCTTTATTCTTTTTTGGCGGTGTTGGGGATTGAACCCAAGGCCTTGTGCATGTGAGGCAAGCAGTCTACCAACTGAGCTATGTCCCCAGCCCCTTAAGGCATATTTTTGACAGGCCAGTTATTTTGTGGAATCTCTCAATTTGGGTTGTCTCAGACTCCTGAGTAGCTGGGACCCCCACATGCCACCACCTATCTTCAGTGCATCTTATCAGATGCATATGGTGTACTTTGGTTCCTTGGTTAAGGTGATGCCCTCCAGGTCTTCTTACATTTATTATTTTCCCTCTGAGATTTATAAGTTTGAGTGAATCTTCTTTCTCTTGAAAGTTTTACCTACTGGTAAACATCTATTGAAAATATTTGCCTAAATCAACTATTATTCTTGCTATTCTTTCTATATTTGTTAGATGGTGCTCTACTATAAGGAAGGACTTTTCCTTTTCCTTTTTTTTTTTTTTTTTTTTTAAGGGCAGTTAGAGCTAGAGACATCATCAGGTTTGAATTTTTTAAGAACTTTTTTAAATAAAGGTATTGTGTCCATGTAGAACAATGGTGGAGCACCTAGGCACGGTGCTACATGCCTAAAATCCTAGCTGTTTGGGAGTCTGAGGCAAGAGGATCATGAGTTCAAATCCAGCTTAGCAATTTAGCGAGGCCCTAAGCAACTTAGTGAGACCCTGTTTCTAAATAAAGTATGTAAAAATAGGGCTGTAGATGTGGTTCAATGGGTAAGTGCCCTGGGTTCAATGCCTAGCACCAAAAAAAAAAAAAAAGTAACAATACTTCATAGGTGATACTGACACACTGTTATTTTGTTCTCACTCTCCCCAGAGATTGGAAAGGTGTATGAACATTGTGACGTCAATGACAACTGGTGTCTCTGAGAGAGAGGCCAATGATGCCCTTAATGCTTATGTAAGTACAGCACTCCTTGTATCCATTTCTGCTTCTGGAAAGTTCTTAGATACAACCAGAAATATGGAAAGATTAAGTGGGTAAGATCTAGGGTTTTTTAACTCCTCTTTTAGGGTGGAAAGCTACCTACTAGAGTCTTATATGTTTTTAAATAACAACATTTTAATAAATTCAGTTCGGTAGTAGTTTTTTCTTTGCAAATTATTCTCACATATTTTATCTTTTACGTTTCCATTGAACTGTGTGGTCAAAATAAATGGTACATGTGAAGGACTTAGAGTAATCTCAGGTTCACAGTAAATGTTCAGTAGGTATTACCTGCTTATTGTTGTATTTTTATTTTTTTGTTCTACATGGACACAATACCTTTATTTTATTTGTTTTATTTATTTATTTATTTGTTTATTTTATGTGGTTCTAGAGATTGAACCCAATGCCTCACACATGCTAGGCAAGCATTCTATCACTGAGCCACAACCCCCACCCCTGTATATTATTCTTATTATGTCTTTTTTTTTTTTTTTTAATTTTTTAATATTTATTTTTTAGTTTTCGGCGGACACAACATCTTTGTTTGTATGTGGTGCTGAGGATCGAACCCGGGCCGCACGCATGCCAGGCGAGCACGCTACCACTTGAGCCACATCCCCAGCCCAATACAATGCCTTTATTTTTATGTGGTGCTGAGAATCGAACCCGGGTTCCGCCCATGCTAGGCAAGCGCTCTACCGCTGAGCCACAATCTCTTATTATGTCTTCATTTTAGAAATTTCAGAGACTTATTGATTTGCCCATAGTTATGGTTGGTAGGTAAGCTTGTTGGTAGCAGCTGCCTTTTTTTTTTTTTTTAGTTTTAGGTGGACACAGCATTTTTATGTGGTGCTGAGAATTGAACTCAGTGCCTCATGCATGCTAGGTGAACACTCTGCCACTGAGCCACAACCTCAGTCTAGCAGCTGCCTTTCTACTGTGTGCTGCTAAGATCTGATAAAGCGGGGGAGGAGGACTTTTTGGTTTTATTTTTCCTATCTTAAACACTCTCTTTTCTATTTCTGGCTTACTTCAGGTGGCTCGAGAAAGCAATAAAGGTTATCCCTTCCCTCCACCTCTCTCCTAAAACAGATGTCTCATCCTTTTTTTTGATACTGGGTGCTTTACCACTGAGTTTACTTCCCAGCCTCACCCCACCCACCCAACCACCCCTTTTTTTTGGATACAGAGTCTCACTAAGTTGCTGAGGCTAGTCTCAAACTTTTTTTTTTTTTTTTCAAATATTTATTTTAGTTTTCGGCAGACACAACATCTTTGTTTTGTATGTGGTGCTGAGGATTGAACCCGGGCCGCACGCATGCCAGGCGAGCGTGCTACCGCCTGAGCCACATCTCCAGCCTGCTAGTCTCAAACTTGAGATTCTCCCGCCTCCCAGTTCCTTGGAATACCAGTGTGGGCCACTGTCCACCTAGCTTCATCCCTTTTAAGAGAAGAAAATAATCCGATTCAAGAGTTGATCATTCTCCATTGCATGTTAGGAGGCTTTAGTTTTCTGGGTGATACTGTGCTTGAATTTGAGTACCACCAACTACTTTCTTCCCTTCCTCACTTTCCAGGTTTGCAAAGGTCCCCCCCAACATGAGGAAATCTGTCTGGGCCTCTTTACTCTTGTTCTCACAGAACCTGCCCAAGCCCAGAAGGTAAGATACCTGCTGTGGACCCACAGACCCTCTCAGACAGGATCTGGGAATATGGTGAAATTTACCATTTAACTGGGGACATATCAGACTCTTTGACTAGTGCTGAATCAATTTGTTCTCCAAATGTAATTTTAATCCCTTTTTATTCTCAGTGAATTGATTATTCTCCAAGTTCTTTCTGTTCCCAGACCCTAAAGCTAAAAGACAAGAAAAGGCAGTTGTGAGAGTGAAAAGCACTTACAGATTGAAATTTTAGGTGTATGAGGTGAGGCTCAAAGGGCTGGGATCTAATCCTAGGAGAGAAGAAAACCACTGTAATGATATCAGTGAAAGTTCTTATTCAGAAGAGCATCCCCATTAGCAGGTGAATAGAAAGCAGGCTTAAATTTGCAGCAAGTAGCTGTAATCCTAGCAACTTGGGAGGCTGAGTCAGGAGGATTGCAAATCTAAAGACAGACTTAGCAGTTTAGTGAGCCTTAAGCAATTTAGAAAGACCCTGTCTCAAAATAAAAAAAGGCTGGGCATGGGGCTCAGTGGTTAAGCCCCGCTACAATCAATCCCCAGTATCAAAAAAAAAAAAAAAAATTGGTGGCAAGTAGAATTTAGAGTAGATAACTAATCCTAGCTACTCAGGAGGCTGAGGTAGGAACAGCTTGGACAATTTAGTGAAACTCTGCCTCAAAATAAAAGAGAGTTGAGGATATACCTCATGATATAGCTGGTGCCTAGCATGCAGGAGACCCTGGGTTCAACTCCTGGTCCTTTTTTCAATGAAAACAGATTATAGAGAGTGCTGGAGTCCAACTTACTGAGGAATACAGTAAACCTAGTCTGTAGCTCTTTGTAAACAGAAAAGGAGTCTTTACGCAGAATGATATAATTGGGATTCTTCCTTAAAGTGAAGGTCTAGGCGGTATGATCTCTGTGCATTCTGTTCTTTTTATAATAACATAGCAAAATTAAGTCTTCTGCCTGCCTAGATTTCCCCTTTCCAGTAATTCCATGTCCTTTGAGTCTTGGCATGATGATGTATGTGTCTGGCCCGGCGCAGTGGTGCATGCCTGTAAACCCAGCAGCTTGAGAGGCTGAGGCAGGAGGATTGCAAGTTCTCAACCAGCCTCAGTAACTTATAGCATCCCTAAGCAACTCAGCAAGAACCTGTCTAAATAAAATATAAAAATGGACTGAGGATGTGTCTTAGTGGTTGTGACCCTGGGTTTAATCCCTGGTATCAAAAAAATAAAATGTGTCTGGAATCTGGCTTAAAATGTTTGACAAAAGACTCTGGCTCTGGGCGAGTTTGACACCCCCAGAGTTGGGAGAACTCAGCCTCTCATTGGCTCTTTCATGAACAAGGTGGGTGTGGAAGGAAGCAGACATGCTCTTTG
Organism: Marmota marmota marmota; assembly: GCF_001458135.2. Lineage (NCBI taxonomy): Eukaryota > Metazoa > Chordata > Mammalia > Rodentia > Sciuridae > Marmota > Marmota marmota. The sequence goes on along the minus strand of NW_026000079.1, from coordinate 3,780,212 downwards.
TGTAGCATTCTTCTAGACTTTGCCAGAGAATATCTCATTTGATGCTTCCAAAAAATTGGATGTGGTGGGGGCTTTTTTCTGTCCCTGCAACCTGCTCTCACTTTACCTGTGTGGTACTTGGTGATTAGAGATGTCATCCTTGTTAGGGATAACCAAAGGAAACTCACTCCCAGGGGTAAGGATAGGATGCTATGGTCTTCTGGCATAGCAGTTTGGATTAACCTTGGGGGAAGGATTTATGGGTGTGGCAACCTGACTTGTTTGTACTTTCCTGATGTTAGCTGTAATAGGAAGGGTCTGAGGTTAGGCAGATGGTGATCCAGCAAGTATTCAAAGTCCTTTTTTTGTTGGGGGTACCAGGGGTTGAACTCAAGGGCACTCGACCACTGAGCCCCATCTCCAGCCTTATTTTTATTTTATTTAGAGACAGGGTCTCACTGAGTTGCTCAACACCTTGCTATTGCCGAGGCTGGCTTTGAACTTATGATCCTCCTGCCTCAGCCTCCTTGGTTCCCAGGAGAGCCCAGGTGATTTTGGACTAGGACTTTGTAAAGTTGATATTTCATTTTTATACTGAATTCATCAAGACCCTAGAAAATGAATGTTTCCCATTTGGTAGTGTTAAACAGTATATTATCCCCTTCATTTTTGGCAGGGGCAGTGGGTATGGGGGATTGAACCTAGAGGTGCTTAACCACTGAGCATAACTCCAGCCCTTTTTTTGGTGGTGGTGGGGTACCGGGGACTGAACTCGGGGGCACTTGACTACTGAGCCACATCCCCAGCCCTATTTTGTATTTTATTTAGAGACAGGGTCTCACTGAGTTGCTTAGTGCCTCGCCATTGCTGAGGCTGACTTTGAACTCATGATCCTCCTATCTCAACCTCCCGAGCCATTGGGATTACAGGCATGTGCCACCGCCCCTAGCAACTCCAGCCCTTTTTAAGATTTTATTTAGAGACAGGGTCTCGCTGAGTTGCTTAGGGTCTTGCTGAATTGCTGAGGCTGGCTTTGAACTCGCAGTCCTCCTGCATCAACCTCTCTAGGCACTGGGATTACAGATGTGTGCCACTGTGCCCAACAGATCCCCTTCATTTTAAAGAAATTGTTGGCAAAGATAAGAGTAGAAGGTTTAATTTTCTCTTGTATGGATTTTTTTTTTCCTTTTTTAAAATTGTAATTATTAATGAACATTACACAAGTTAATTAATTTCAGTGTGTTACTTCCATATATCAGGCTTTAATAATATTTACCCTCTTTCTTGCCCTTCTCTCTCTTTCTTTCCCCATTCTCCCATTTCTACTGTTTCTCCTTACCCTTCCCTGACCCTGATGGTTCCTCTTCTACTTTCATCCATTTTCCTGCAAATGATAGGATTTTATTCTTCTTTATGGCTGAATAATACTCCATTGTGTATATGTACCATTTTTTTAATTCATTCATCTGTTAATGGGCACATAGATGATTCTATATCTTAGCTATTGTGAATGGTGCCATAATAAACATGGGTATGCATTTCCTCTTTTGAATGCTGATATCATTTTCTTGAGATGTATACCCAGGAGTGGTATAGCTGGGTCATATGATAGTTCTAATTTTAATTTGCCCCCTCTCCCACAATAGTGGGAATTGAACCCAGGAGTACTCTACCACTGAGCTATATCCCTAACCCTTTTTATTTTATTGTGATATAGGGTCTTGCTAAGTTGCCAGGCTGGACTCAAAACTTTTGATCCTGCTGTCTCAGCCATCATACCCTGCTCTATTCCATCTTGTATAAATTTTTATTTATAAAATAAAATTTTATTTTATAAAAATTTTATTTATAAAATTTTATTCATAAAATCTCATTAAAGGACTAAGGATGCAGCCCAATGGTAGATCAGTTGCCTAGCATGTGCAAAGCCCTGGGTTAGATCCCTAGCACTTAAAACAAAAGAGCAGGGCTGGGGATGTGGCTCAAGCGGTAGCGCGCTTGCCTGGCATGCCTGCGGCCCGGGTGCAATCCTCAGCACCACATACAAACAAAGATGTTGTGTCTGCCAAAAACTAAAAAAATAAATATTAAAAATTCTCTCTCTCTCGCTCTCTCTCTCTCTTAAAAAAAAAAAAAAAAAGAGCAGCAACAAAATCAAAACCTTTTTTAGTCATCTTAGTACAATTTACTCTTGCCTGCTGGAAAAGATTGTTTGTTTCAGGTGAGTTCTAAATCAGACAGAGTAAATCAATAAACCTAAGTGAAGAGAGGAAGACATATCTGGTATTTCTGGTTCTTAACCTGGCATGGCAGTGAACAAGGCCACTGGGCTCTATGTTGTAAGTGCTTGTTATATAGTTAGGCTGTCCAAACCCAGCAAGGGCTAGAGCACTCCTCTTTTGTATTAGGACAGCCCCTGAGGGAGGCCCTGTGCTCCCTGGGGAGGTCAGACATCTCACCTTGGGTCTCATAACTGATTGACAGGTACACCAGGATTCATGTTCACATGCTAAATACTTCCAAGTAAATCCTTTACCAGTGAGACTCAATCTGAGTCCCCAGATCAGGCCTCTTCAGAAAATGGTAGAGATAGAATCAGGAGGACACAATTTTAGGTGAGTGAGGAGGTATCAGGTAGTGACTCATTCAGAGACTTTGAGCCAAGTCAGAGAGTGGTGGGATAACTGATGATATATCTCCCTTGAGCTTTGATCCTTCTTCCTAAAAAGGTAATTGTCTTGTGAAATAGTTCTGTCCTGCAAACATTTTAGGCCGGAGTTACTGATAAGGACTGATCTTAAGACATTGTTTCAGGCTTCAGCAAGAGAACTGTTTCTGAATGTTTATTTGAGGTTAATTTTACCTTTGGAACAGAAATCCCAGGATGGATTTGAGATTTAGTTTTTCCTGAATCTCCATAGGCCAAGAGTTAAGAGGCAGGGAAGAAAAGATGGTGGAAACTGAGTTTTGAACTCATTAGAAAACCTGTCCTAGGCTTGGCTTCCAGCAGTTTGGGGAGGCTGAGGTGGGAGGATCTCAAGTTCAAAGCCAGTCTCAGTAAAAAATGAGGCCCAAAGCAACTCACTCTCTCTCTAAATAAAATACGAAATGGGGCTTGGAATGTGGCTCAGTGGTTAAGCACCCGTGCATTTTCAACCCCCTGTACCAAAAAGAAAAGCAACCTGCCCTAGGAAAGCATGAGCTGGGAAGCCTCTGTCAGTTGGTGGCAAGTTCATAGAGTCAGGATCAGCTCCTTCTGGGACTTCTTAGTGGGTAGAGAGGATAACACAGTTAAGGAATGAGTGGTAATTTTTGTGTAGAAAGTAGAATATTCATGGGGTGGGTTCTGTTCCAATAGTACCTTCTTGATTTGACCTGCCCTCTTGTCAGTTCTTGGGAATGTTTGTATTCTTTGACTTTGCTTATTTCGTATTTGTTAACTGAACTAAACAGCTGTGAGCACGCCTGGCTGGGAAGTTGGTAAGGAGGGAAGCTAACGCTGTGTAGGCTCTATAAGTCAGTAGATGAAGGTGATTGGAAAGGGTGTAACATCAGTGCCAAGGTCTCACTCCCTCAGAGAGTCAAGGCATTTCTTGGTCTAGGTACTTCTCTCAGCAGGCAGCTCCAGAAAGAAGGTTGGGGACTGAGGCTAAAACATCAGTGCTCTCAAGAGGGTCAGGCTAGATGTGCTACCTCAGCACCATCCTGTCCCCCCTCCTTTCTTTGAGACCCTCTGCTTTTCTTCTCTGTTCATTGCTGAGTTTTGTCTTTTTCTCCCATATGCTTCTCTTCTAAGGCAGTCAGCAAACTGGCGCAGAGGTTGGTAAGACAGCTGGCAGCATCAGGAATATGAGCCTCTTGGTACCCAGCTGCCATGTGTTACCAGCAGTTGTGGTTGTTAAAGGTCCCAGTTGGAGCATGAAATTAGGCAGGCATTATCTGCCCTCTTCATCTGACCCTGTATCTCCTGAGAGAATTGTCTTCTTTCCCTGTCCTGGGTCTTTTCTGCATTTCTGGGGTTTTGACTTTGATTTGAACAGACAAGCCTCCTTTATACTTAATGTCTTTGTCCTTGGCCCAACACAGATTTTCCTTCTGCCTTCGCCTCCCTGATCATTCTCTTTACCCATTCTGTGACTTACCTCTGACTGATCTGCCCAATTTGCTGGCCAGCATGTTGGCAGTAATTCATTACCCTGCCACCCACTCACCCCTCTACCACCTTCCTGCTTTTCTCATGCCTTGTTTGTTTTTTTTGATTCCCCAACAGGGTCTTTCTTTTTTAGTTATTTCTCACTTTAGTATAAGAGGTGGTTAAGCATGGAATGTGGAATTAGACTGCCAGGATTTGAATCTTGATTATTCTTCTAATCTCTTATGTAACCTGGAGCTATGTGCTTTAACTTTTTTGCCTATCTAATCATACGTAATACCTAATTCAAAGGGTTGTTATGTGTGTCAAGTGTAATAATGTATATAATACAAGACAAATGAATATTAGCTATTATTGTTATTATTCTTGATGCCATCCTTGATACCTGCCTGCTTTATACCTTTTGGATGAAACCTTAACAGGACAGAACTGAGCAGGCTAAGGGGGCTTCTAATGAGATCCCTGAAGGTATTCCCCCAGGAGTTTGGGCTCACTGGAAAGACTAGTGAGAAAAGCTCAAAGAGGAAAGGAAACAACGACTCTCACAGAAAAAACTGTCCTACCATCCCTGCCCCTGGGGTGGGGATATTGAAGGACCATTCTTCTTTCAATACTTGACAAAAGCAAAGGGTATCCAGAAAGAAGAAGACAGACATTTAGTAAGAAAATTCAGTTTGGGTTTTGTTGTTTCTCTGGAGCCCTGATCCCTTAGTGCTTTCTTTGTGGCATCTGTCTGGGTCATATCGGGTCTAAAAACCTCTGGTTGCTTTATGGCTCATTCAACTAAACCCATTCTGCAATGACCTTTTACTGGCAGATGAAAAGCAGATGGCCTCCACCTGGTTTAGCTCAGCTTGTGGCATCAAACAGTAGGATACTTCCTGAGAAGGGAGGAAGGGGGAAAGGGATAGGACTAGGAGCTTTGTCCAGCAGGCTTTCCAGTCTTATTAGAGAATTGCTCGGTGCTTTCCCCCCACCCTGTGTGACAGACCAAGGGGTAGATATGGGATAAAGGAGCCCTGTGGAAGGAAAATATCCAGAATGGAAAGTGTTTCATCGCTACTTGGTGTCTCACTGGTGTTAAGTTTAAGAGACTAGAGGGCAAGAGGTGCACTGTGAGTGGGCTTAGGAACCTTTTCCTCAACTTACTAATTGCTCACAAGCTTTGCTTTTTGCAGTGTTACCGAGACTTGGCTCTGGTGAGTCGTGATGGCATGAATATTGTCCTGAATAAAATCAACCAAATACTTATGGAGAAGTACCTAAAGTTGCAGGATACGTGCCGAACTCAGGTAAGAATAGGAAGAAAAGAAGGATCCAGGGATTGGGAGCGTTATCTCAGTGGTAAAGTGTGTGCCTAGTATGCACAAGGCCCTGGGTTCCGTCCCTAACATCAAAAAAAAAAAGAAAAGAATAAGAAGGGATCCAGCTCAAAGACATTAACCATGGGGGGGGGGGGATCCCTTACAGAGAAGGGAAGGAGGAATTGAGGCAACATACCCCTATCATTGTGTACCTAATTTGTAATATGGTTAAGTTAGCTCCTTTCTCAAACTCACAGTTCATGCTCTTCATATTTTCTCCTCTCTCTAGTTGGTGTGGTTGGTACGGGAACTAGTGAAGAGTGGGGTTCTGGGAGCTGATGGTGTTTGCATGACATTTATGAAGCAGATTGCAGGTGAGTTGAAAGTCAAGAGCATAAAGAAGAAAGAGAGCACTGGGGTTGTGGCTCAGTGGTGGAGCGCTTGCCTCCCACTGTGAGGCACGGGGATCGATCCTCTGCACCACATAAAAATAAATACATAAATAAAGGTATTGCATCCATCTACAACTAAAAATATTTAAGAAGAAAGGAGAGGAGCCCAGAGACTAAGGCTAGGCAATAAAGACTGATTAAGCACCCATGGAACCTGATTCCTGGGTTACTTAGGCTCTTTCTTTCTGATACAGACATCTGGCTTCATGTGTTTCAGGAAGAAATTGGTTGAAAAATCACAGGAACCCTTTTGAAGCAATAAGTTTTGCTTTGTTTTCTTTCCTGTCAAATCTAAAGCCTAGCAGAATATTTGACCTATTTTAGCCAGGCTTCATTCTGGGTTTTTGTGGCATATTGAATCAGGAAGGAATGAGGAGAAAATTAAGGGGAAATAATTCATCCCTGTATTATTATGCTTTCAGAAATCTAGACATCTTCCCTGGCTCCACCCCTGTGTTCTGAACAATTGCTCCCTAATAATTATGACAACTGATTGGGACCAGTCTGAGGGACAAAGGATGTTACAGAACAGACCCTGACATTTAGGTTTTATTATCATCTTGGCATTGGTGACATCTGTCTGAGCCAATGAATATGGAAGAGGCCTGCCTGAGCTTCTTCTTTTACTCTCAAGATTGTGTGTGTGTTTAAAAAACTACCCTCCTGTTTTACCTCATTATTTGCCCATTGCTGCTTGGCTTTCTCTTTAGGATTTTATATAACACTGATGCCCCTGTTTGGTGTGTTTGAACCATTGTCTGTGTGATATGTGACTATGTGAACATCGAAATGTTTAATTGGGACTTAGTGCAAGGTATAGCAGTGTTGTGCTGGTTATTTTTTTCCTTTCTCCAGCACTTTCTTCCCTATTTGGGCCTCCTAGCTCCCACTTCTTATCCCAAGACTTTGGTCTGGCATTGCTGCATATTAATTCTGCCCCAGGAAGTTCCATAGCAAGAACTGAAGACTGATACCTGGAAACAAGAAACCCTTGGCTTGTTGTGAGCTTGAGCACAGGGGACATCCAGATGCTGGACTGCAGCTGTTGCCAGCCGCCTGCACCTCTCAGGCCCTTTTTGAGACATCATCCTTTCTTTCCAACCATGGGATTCCTTTTCAAGGGCCAGCGTGTTCCCACTCAAGTTTCCAGTCTGGAAAAGCAACAGCTCTGGTTTCTAGAAAAATTCAGAACAGGGGCTGGGGTTGTGGCTCAGTGGTAGAGCGCTTGCCTAGCATGCATGAGGCACTGGGTTCGATCCTCAGCACCACATAAAAATAAAATAATGTGTCCACCTAAAACTAAAAAAATACATAAATAAATAAATATTAAAAAGAAAAGAAAAGAAAAATTCAGAACATTCCCTTCTCTTCTTCTCTCTGGAGGCAAAGGGAATTTTTAAAAAATCGGATGGAAAAGAAGACAATTTATCCTAACACTCAGGATAACAGTGATGGGATAACAGGGTAGACCAGTAAGATGAGTGAAGAGATGGATTAGCTAAGTTGCTAATTAGAGCTACTGTATTCTGATTCTTCCCCCCCTCCTTTTTTTTTTTTTAATCAGGTGGAGATGTTACAGCCAAAAATATCTGGTTGGCAGAAAGTGTTCTGGATATCCTCACGGAGCAGAGGTAGAGTCCATCATGAAGGGTGGGGCAAGAACCAGATATGACCAGAAAGCATATGAGTGTGGGAAGTGGAGAAGAGAGGACTGTGTGACCCTAAAACACCTTAGGTTAGAGAGGAGGAAGCCAGCATCAAGTGGGGGAGGCGACCATATTGATGGCAAATAAAGAAATTAATGCTGTAGTGTGGCCCAAGGGATAAAGGAGTGGGAAAGAAGGGCCTGTTTTCTGAGCCCAGGAAAAACCAGTTTCATCTGATAAGGGTTTATTTTTGATCCAGACCTCCTTGGAATGTTTATCTTTGGAGGGGAGGTAGGGGAAGAATGAGCTCAACAGAGTGGGACCAGCCAGCCACCCAGGCTTGGCAGGTACCTCTTCTCCCTTCCAAACTTCTCAAACACACTGTTTTTGAAGTGGTTCGGATGGCAGCAGGGGTAGGGAGGTAATAGAGATCCTGATCCCCCATAGAGGGCTTGGAGCCTCCAGTGGTAGAGAGAGGCATATAGGGCTTTCTGGCTGATTCTTTCCCTTTCTCATCAAACTGAAGGACCAGAAATTTTATGAGGACTATTCCATTTCTGAATTTGTTTGGGAATGAGGTCTTCCTCCTTGGTCCTGTGGCCCCAGTCTTCATTTTGCTTATTTTTTGAGTCTCTCTGGATAAGAACACCATAGTAGTAAGATTCTTGAGAGTGCTGATAGTGTTCATATTGTCCACATTTTCAAAGAATGGACCTCCTCCCATGATTCACACTTGTGAAAGCCATGACCCTGTGCTGCCTACTGCCAAGCCTGAGAGCCACGCAGGCCAGCTGTGCAGTGCCACCTAGTGCCCTGGCACAGATGTGCAGCTGCACTGAATCTGGCAACATGACACCAGCACGGGCAAGATCTTAACAGTTTCTTGCCAGGTTTCTGCTTCTCTTAGGTATCATATTTCTTTTTTTTGGGGGGGGGGCGGGGATTACCAGGAATTGAACTCTGGGGCATGCTACCACTGAGCCACATCTCCAGCCCTATTTTGTATTTTATTTAGAGACAGGGTCTCACTGAGTTGCTTAGCGCCTTGTCATTGCTGAGACTGGCTTTGAACTCATGATCCTCCTATCTCAGCTTCTGGTGCTGCTGGGATTACAGGTGTGTGCCACTGCACCCAGCAAATATCAGTATTTATTTAATGTCCTGGATTAGAAGGCCTCACTTGCATCCCTCTTTCTCTTTCTTATGCCATTCTACAATTCAGATATGTTTGTCATTCCTGTTAATAATGTTCTTGAAAAGCGATTTTTCTCATTTTATTCCTGGTTCCAGATGTATCCTGTCCCCTTGCCTTAAAGCTGAATTTCCCATATAGGTGTCAAATAACAGCTTGGTAACTTTCCCTACTCTCCAGAAACTCACATTTTTTGGTAAAAGATAGTACTTCAAAGTTTAAACTATCTTCTTCCATACCTTCCTTCTGACACCCTTCCAAATGTTTTCAGGCTGTAGGGGTAAAAGGTAACTGGGAGCAGGGCTCATGTCCTTGGCTAGTGTTTTCTTTCTTTCTTTCTTTCTTTCTTTCTTTCTTTCTTTCTTTCTTTCTTTCTTTTTTTCTTGAAAGGAAAATGCTAGATTCTTTTAATTAGGTGACTTGAGCACATTTCCGGAATCAGGATGTTGCCTGGTTGGATTAATTAAACTCACTGTCGTCTTCATCCAGTTGGCCTACCAGCAGGGATGCCAAAGCCATTACAAACTCTTTGCTTGGCGGATACTACTCCACAGAAGTAGCACAAGAAACAGCATTGGGGATTTTAGGAATCTTCCCACTGTGTTTTTCTCTCTACCCTTTTTAAAGCAGCAGGGAACAAGTAATTCTTTCATTACTCTGTTTTCCCCAGGGAAATTCTAAAACTCCTGGGAAAATGAGCTTTGCCATCCAGAATCAGGTTCTTTTTTCAGATTATGATTTAGAGCAGGTGACTCATTGTCTGAGGGTGGGGTCAGCAGCTAGCGAGTCAGGGAAAGGTTTGTGGTGTGGTAAACTGTTAGTGACAAGTGTGACAGAAGGGCTAGCATGGTGTGTTCTGAGAACTCCTGGTCCTGAAAAGGGTCTTGGAAATCCCCAGAGATCCTGGCACCACACTTAAGAACTATTGACTTAACAGAACTTTCCCCACAGATGAACTGGGAGAAACGGTTCATCTCTGACCCTAGTACCTCACACATTGCTTGGCACATGATAGGCACTCAGTAAATGTTTGAATAGGTGAGTCAATGTACAAAATTATTTTATTGGAAGCTACATAAGTGGTTACATGGTAAGAAAAGATTTTTTTCCTTTTGGCATCGATTTTTATTGGTTGCCAAATAGAGAAAATTAGGAAGTTGTCCTTCTCTTAGCTAGTTGATAGTTTTGAGATAACAGCCTAAGCAAGCAAGCAGAAAAACAAAGAACCTCCTCCCAGTGTGTGAGCATCAAACATTATTGAGGTGCTGGAGCCGAGTTTAAGCGGGTGATTGGGAGTGTGCGTAGGTCTACGACAGAGTACAGGTGCAGTGTCTTTCCCTCCTGCAGGGAGTGGGTACTGAAGAGCAGCATCCTCATTGCCATGGCTGTTTACACATATCTCCGTCTCATCGTTGACCACCATGGGACTGCCCAGCTCCAGGCCCTGCGGCAGAAGGAGGTGGACTTCTGCATCTCGCTGCTTCGGGAACGGGTGAGGAAGTAGGATAAGATCAGTATGGGGAAATGAGACCCAGGATGGGATGCCCCTATAGGTTTCATGCACCAGGACTGGAGATGCCTTTTCAGATGTGGAAGTGGTTTAAAATCTAGCATTTTTCATTGTCCTTAGATAAGAGTAGAATCTAAGGAGGGAGAATCAGTGTGGAATAACCCTTGTTCCTAGAAATGCTAGCATCCTGGGGATTTTCCTGGTCACTGTCAAGGACACTGTTGTACAACAGACCCAAGCTGTTCTTTTGTATACCCACTTAAGCTGTTCTGTCATCCTACCACCTACCCAAGTAATTGCCATGGTCATGTGGGATTATGAATTGTCTGCTATCAGATCTCCCAAGAGAGAGATCCTAGAATTAAGTTAATATAATGGCTGTTGACTACATTTGGTAATTTATTAATTAATGTCAGATTTTAAAGTTCCTTAATTACATTAGCCACATGTTGCTAATGGTATTGTTTGGAATGCATAAATGTAGATCATTTCCATTACCACAAGAGGTTCTGTTGTACAAGAATTTTGGGGTAGGGTGTCTGGGGCTCCACTTGCCTGTCCAATAGTTTTGGAATCTTAGTCTCTTTGAACTAAATCAGAACAGTTCTGGGTGGAGAAGGGAATAGATTAGTGTGAAAGTCAGCAGGGCTTCAGCACTTCCCAGTAACTTTTCTTCCTTGGTATCAGTCCCTAGCTTCCAGCTCTCTTCCATAAACAGCTAGGAACCAATCCCTTGGTTCTAGAAGAAATCACATAGTCCCTTCAACCTTCTTTCCTTCCCTCCCTGGAACATGCTGTTCTTTTGTCCTCTCTCCAGAAGGTAAACAGTCTGTGTTTTTATTCTCTTTCCTGTCCCCACTTCCTTCACCTCCTCACATCAAGTTCATGGAATGTTTGATGATTGGCCGGGACCTTGTAAGACTACTTCAGAATGTTGCTAGGATACCAGAATTTGAACTGCTTTGGAAAGATATTATCCATAACCCTCAGGCCTTGAGTCCTCAATTTACAGGTAAGTAAGCCCTTGGGCATCTTGTCCTTGAGAGATGGCAAGTTAGCCTATATGTCCTATATTCAGAGGGCAGAGGTTGGTGGGTAGGACTGCCTTTGGCAATCAGAGAAGGTTTGGGGCAGGGCAAGCTTTGCCAAGTACAGCTAGATATTGGAACCGCAGAAGTACTGAACAATTCATGTGATTCCTAGACAGTCCCTGCTTGGCAGACTCCAGCTATCATTACTCCTAAGAAAATAGTGAGAACTATGATCTTCTTCCTCTCCTGGAAGCTCCTTGGCTCAGGAGGTGAGCTGATGACCAGTCTTTGACTTCAATGAGTCTGGCAGGGAGTCAGAGGTCAACTCCATGAGACTGAGTCAGCAGAGGAGCTAGAATTAGTCCTGTAAGAGATGGCCCCTCCCTGGAAGCAGTCTGGCCTCTTAATTCCAAGGATCCAACTTGGCCAAAATCATCTTTAGGGGAGAGAGTCTCTGTGTTCTTTCCCCTGACATGGTCCTTTTAATGTCCCTTTCCCTTTCCCAGAGCAATAACTCTACAGCTTTGCTCCCTGGCCCACCTCTAAAGCACATTCATACATATGCACGCACACCTACAGAGCACTCTTCTAGAATCTGAGAAGTGGGGAAAGTGCTAGTGCTACCTGATAATACACTATTCTTACATCAAACATGTCAGGTTACTTTGAGTGTCACCTCTATGTTAGGCATATGTATGTAATTTAAACCTTAGAACAGCTCTAGATTATGGGTATTTTATTTCCCTTACAGTTGAAGAAACTGAGGTTCAAAAAAAGAAACGGAGCTGGACATGGTAGCACACACCTATAATCCCAATGACTCAGAAGGCTGAAGTAGGAGTATTGAAAGTTCGAGGCCAGCCTGGGCAACCTAGCATAGACCCTGTCTCAAAAATAAAAGGGCTTGGGCTGGGGATATAGCTCAGTTGGTACAGTGCATATCTCAGTTGGCCAGTGCATGCACAGGGCCCTGGGTTCAATCTCCAACACCACAAAAAATAAAAATGATAGATAGGCTGGGGATGTGACTCAGTGGTAGAGCACCCTTAGGTTCTCTACCCCAGTATCACCCCCTAAAAAAAAGAGAGAAAATAAAAGAAACTGAGGTTCAAACAGGTTAATTTGCTCAAGTGTAAGTGACAGGCAGGATTTGGATCAGGTTATCCTGACTCCAGAGCTTATGGTTATGCTGCCACATCACATCCATGCAAGGATCAGGAGCAGGAAGACAAGCTAGAGTTTCCCATATTTTTCTCTTAATTTTCCCACCTGTTGCCAACTGCAATGATGGGGGTAGGGGACTCTGTAAAACCAGCAGAGGAAGGGAATTAATGTAACAGGAATGTAGTTGGTTGGACAAAACGCACAGATGCTAGTTAGAATCCCCATCTGTGTTGATGCTTGGAATTGTCTCATGAACAAGACCACTGGCCATCAGTGCCTGGCCCAGTTTTCCCATCTGTCTGCCATTCCGTAGTTCTCAGGTTTCTCTCTTTTTTCTTCCCTAAAACACTTGGCTCAGGTATCCTACAGCTTCTTCAGTCAAGAACATCCCGAAAATTCCTAGCATGTCGTCTAACCCCAGATATGGAAACTAAGCTCCTCTTCATGACATCCCGGGTGAGCTCACCTATTGCAACAGGAAGAGGAATTGCAGGTGCTAGTTGGGCTTCTTGCTTCTGTCTGCAGATCTGTTACTACTGAGTACTGATCCACAGAGTGGTAGCTAAGTGGTAGCCCTTATCCACATGGCTACTGGCTTCTTTCCTTTGTTAATTCTGTGCCTATACACTGTGCTCAGTGCTAAGAATTGGAGATAAGGGTTGAATAAGAGAGATGCAGTTCTAGCTCTGTGAAGCTTTCAGTCTATCTAAAGTAGCCATTATGCAGAGAATTATATGCAAGTGTGAACTGTGCTGTTAAAGTTTAGAGTGAGAATGTTTATTCTGTCCATGGTTCTTCCAGGGAAACTGTGAGCTTTCAAGGTAGCTGTGACCTTTTAGTGTCCAAATATGGCTGAACGGTGGTAAAACTGCTTGAGGAACATGTTATAGATGGAATCTGATCAAATAAAGAACCACTGCCCTAGCCAACTTTTGGATCCCCAAGTTATCTAGGAGAACTGTCCAGACCTTTGGTGTCCTTTGTAATAGCCACTAGCCATATTTTGCAATTTAAATATAAGTTAGTTAAAATTTAGTATCTTGTTTGCAGAAGCTACATCTGAACTGCTCATGGCTACCATCATTGCAGGAAGTTTTGTTGTGAAGTGTGGTCTGAGTGTAACTTTTTGTTTACCTTTCTGCCATTTGGATTTCTTCTGACAGGGGAATAGAGGAGGAAAACAGATCCTCCTTTTTTGCTATTTATAACCATTTGGGTCTGTTTAGAAGTTTTAGAGTCTGTGCCTTGGATAATGGTCCTGTTAGGTTGCTGGATGGCAGGAAGCACTCAGTGCTGAATGGTGAACAGGTTTAGTTCTTGCTTTCAAGGAACATTCCTTGTTGTCCAGTAGGCTCCAGAAAATAAGAAAAGATTATACTTAGGACCAAATCTTCAGTGACCAGTGTTGGAGCAAGGAGCCAAAAATAGACCACAGTTGTTGGGGGTAAATGTGGCATCAGGTCAGGGCTGAGAATGAATGCACCCATGACATGCAAGGCAGCCTAGAAAGACTTAGAGCACTTTTTAAAATCATGAAATAACCCCAAAAGGAAAAGACACTCAAGAGACAGTGTGAGCTAATGAGTAAGTTGTAGGAAGAAATGAAGGTCTAGGTCAAACATGGAGTTTAACAGTGCTTATAGATTCCACCCTGCTTTCCAAGTTTCTTTTTCTAACTTTTCCCTCCTCAGGTGCGGTTTGGTCAACAAAAGAGATACCAAGACTGGTTCCAGCGCCAGTATTTGTCAACCCCAGACAGTCAGTCTCTGCGCTGTGACCTCATTCGCTACATCTGTGGGGTAGTCCACCCTTCTAATGAAGTGCTGAGTTCTGACATCTTGCCTCGATGGGCCATCATTGGTTGGCTCCTGACAACATGCACGGTAGGGGGCTGGGCCACAGGGTAGAGGATGTTGGACAGTGAAGGATGCCTTCTGTATTTCCATGCTTCTTGCTGGACTCTCCAGGGCCATTTGATCCATAAGGACCCTTCTTTCACTGTTGTCTTTCAAATGTTTCAGGCTCTTATTCCATTACCTTTGTGTCTCAAGAAATTTTGTTAGACTCATTATTTCTCATCTGGGTTGGGGATTCAATAGGTCCATCTATCTCTTTATTACTATCCCCCAAAATCCTGGATTTCTGAAGCATTCTTGCCTTTTTCCTTTGAGCTTCTGGATACCACAAAGTTAGGGCTTGCATTCTTTAGACCCTCACCTCCGTGCTTCTGGCATCAGCTTCGGATAAAGGAGCCATTTCCTTCCCAGCATTTTCCTTCCTGTGTCGAGATGGAAAACCATCCATTCTCTGACATCTTCTGACAGGGTTTCCCCTTTCTTCTCTGATTAGATCCTTAGAATGTACTGATTCAAATATGACAAAAGACTATTCCTAGAGGGCCTTTTCTTCAAAAATGTGGGCGGGGGAGCCCACCAAGGGCAGCCCAGGGGCCATCTGAGTATTGCCTTGACTCAGAAGTAATGAGTGAACTCCTAAGTCCAAGTGTTGTCCCTTAGGGGAGGAGAGGTATATCCTCCTGGGTGTGTGAGGATCCCAGCCAGTCCCATCCCCTTGGTTGGTAAGACCACAGGGTTCTCGTGCTCACATGTAACACAGACGCAGATCGTGGGGCTCCACCACGTTTCACTGGGACCTGAATTTCACAGGTGCAGCAACAAAGTAAGCCCTGGAATCTGCCCTGGGCTTCAGAAGGGAAGGGAGACGGTTGATGAAATTAGCCCTTTATTTTTGTCCTTCTCTTTTCCAGTCCAATGTTGCTGCCTCTAATGCCAAGCTGGCTTTGTTTTACGACTGGCTGTTCTTTAGTCCAGACAAGGATAGCATTATGAACATAGGTATGTGCCCCAGACCAGGCAGCACCACCTTCCCCTTCCTCAGGCCCCACTGCCTCGTCCTAGTGACAGCAGTCATAAATCTGAGGGCAGCACGGAGTGGGAGCAGTTTATCTGGGAGCAGTTCCGTTGTTCCTCATCAGTTCTTCCTTGACAGAAAATTGCTTTGGTGAGGCTAAGCAATCACCACCCTCTCCCTTCTCCCCTTAGCCTCATCCCTGGGCTCTGGGTGGGAAGGGCCTGGGCAGAGGAAAAGATGTGCCATGTCCTGCTTTTCCTTTCCTCCTACCTCCATTCTTCAAGCTGTATGCTGAAGACAAGAAGGAAGAATGAGGGCTAAGAACAGTTGGGGGACTGGTTGCTCTCAGAGCTGCCCGATAGGAATGAGCACTCCCCAGAGCCTTTTAGTATATGTTGATATCCCATTTTGTGGATGTGGAAACAGAAAGTCTGATGTGGGGGGGGAACCCTTTAATTCCACATTCTCTAGAGCCAGCCATCCTGGTAATGCATCATTCTATGAAGCCCCATCCAGCCATCACTGCCACACTCCTGGACTTCATGTGCCGTGTAAGTGCCAGAGCCCCCTCTCCTCCCAGTTCCTGGATGCAGAGTTACATCTGTATCCATAGTCTTTCACTGATGGAGTCTTTCCTGGCCCCCTTGTCCGGAGCAGAAGTGGTCAACTCAGTGAATGCTTCCCTTCATATTACCACTGCTCCAGTTGGATCATCCCTTGTTTCCATGATTTTCTCAATTGTAGGATGACAACTCAAGGTAGAATCTAGTCTCCTTGAGAAGCAGCTGGGTCCAGTAAGTGTCCCAACTGCCTAGCCTGAAATAGTCAGATATGCTCCATTCCTCTGCAGACATACTACCCCAGTGTTCCCTGACCACAACCAAAGCAGTTTCTTAGATCTAGTTCAGCAGAACACTCTATTCAGAGTCCTGTGCCATTCTTCCCTCCTCTTCTTTCCTTCCAGATCATTCCCAACTTCTATCCACCTTTGGAAGGCCATGTGCGGCAGGGTGTCTTTTCTTCCCTCAACCACATTGTGGAGAAACGGGTCTTGGCGTAAGGAGTTTATATGTAGGGAGGTGGAGGTATGGGGTTCTCCCATTTTTCCTTAGGTCCAGCCCCCTCTGGGTCAGGCACATCCAGATATTGCCATAACACTGCTGACCCTTTCCCCTGGCAGGTATAACAAGTACTGGATTCCTCTCCCCCACCCCCAAACTACGGGGCATATGTCCTGTTGAGTCTCAAAGGAATTTCTCTCCTGCCATTATATTACAAAGGGCTTCAAATGCCTTCCTTTCCCGTTACCCCTTGGAAGGATCTGAGGATGTCCCAGTCTTACTGATTGGACCTAGGTCTCACTCTTTATCTCCATGTTGAGTTAGAAATGAGGAACTCTGATGTTGACCTTCATTTATGTTTCCCATTAGACACTTGGCTCCCCTGTTTGACAACCCTAAATTGGATAAAGAGCTGCGGGCCATGCTGAGAGAGAAATTTCCTGAATTCTGCAGCTCACCCTCCCCACCTGTGGAAGGTATGGTGGTAGTCCTGCTGTCATCTGTGTTAGAAGAAGGATGAAGCCATCCAAGGTGTAGACTAGAGCCCTGTTTGTGATGTTGTCCCTGGGGAGTTCTCCTCTTAACACTGTCTCAGTGTTCTCTTTTTATTATTGCTGTGTTGTCTCCCTTGTTCTCTCTCGCTCCATCAAATCTTACTTGATTTTTCCCTCATCTGTCTTGATCTCTTAACCCTTTTTTTCTCTCCAGTAAGTAGAGGCCCTCATGGAATGTTTGTTGTCTCACTGTACCCATCCCTTCTCTCTTCCCATCCCTCCACCCTTGCCCCTGATGAGAGGTTGCACAGTAGGTCCCAGTCTGCCATTTCCCTGCCAGCCATCCCCCACATACTTTTTGTCTTGGGATCAGGGCTTAAGCCAAGCACTACTTCCCAATTTGGTTTTAAATTAAAGAGCACAAGAGATTGTCTCCACTCATCCTGAGCTAAGGATAGAAAATTCATGTCCTGTGTTGTTCCTTTTCCTGGCAGCATCTCCCCACAGGTCATAGAAGGTTGTAAGGACAAGAGATTTGTCCTTGCAGGTTCAGTGTTCCATTTAGCACATAAACTCTGTATTCTCCCACTTACACTCCAGCCTCCCCTTCCCAGAAGCTTGGGACATACTGGAGGCCATCAGATACCTTTCTCTCTTTACTCCCAAGTCAAAATTGAAGAGCCAGTTTCCATGGAGATGGATAACCATCTGTCAGATAAGGATGAGAGTTGCTACGACAATGCTGAGGCAGCCTTCAGTGATGACGAGGAGGATCTCAACAGCAAAGGTGAGGATGGCACAGGAGGTGGCTCAGGATTGTGACAGCCCTGGGAGGGTCATTTCCCAGGAGCAGCCTGTCTGCAGTCTTTCTGTCCTATCATCTCTGCCCGCCTGAGTCCGTCTTGGTAACAGCATCACTGAATGAGACTCAGGGTGTAAGCCCTGCATTTAACTTACGAGGTAAAATAAGTGGTTCCTGCCCACTTGTGGGTAAGAGCTAGGACATGTATACAATCATGTATTTGCACAGCATTGAGTAAACAGTCCCCAAGGACTGTGGGGAAGGAACAGATGATTTAAGGGGACTCTGTGTTGCTGGCATTTGAGCAAATTGACTTCTAAATCTCTCCCTTCAGGAAAGAAGAGAGAGTTTCGTTTCCACCCTATCAAGGAGACAGTTGTGGAGGAGCCAGTTGATATCACCCCTTACCTCGACCAGTTGGATGAGTCCCTAAGGGACAAAGTACTCCAGCTACAGAAGGGGAGGTAGGTACAGACCCTTCTCCTCACCTTGTGGGGGGATGTCCAGTCCATGCTTTCTCCCTTGTGCCTAGTAGGTGTGGCAGAATGATGTGGCTTGGAGAGCAATGTGATGGGGTATATGGGAAGGTAGCTGAAGCTTCATGAGTGATGTCTTCCGCAGCTTATGTTGGGGAGTACGAGTACAGGCGGGGAGTGCATTGGCCTGTACTCTAACACCTTGGTTCCTACTCCCTAGGTTCTGAGGATAATAGCCTCAGAGAACACATGTAGGATGGATGGGGATTTCCCTATTCTTTGGGCCTCTGCCCAGAAAACAGCAAATTCTGCCCTAATTCTGCCTCCCTCACCCAAGCTGGGATTTTACATAGAGCTCCTTTGTTTTGTCTCTGTTCGTTTGAGTGCTCGTGTATAGTGTTCTCTGTGTCCTGCCTTCTGCTATCATTTATGTCCTTGGCATTTCCTCTCACTTCTGTACTGCAGTGATACAGAGGCCCAGTGTGAGGTCATGCAGGAAATTGTGGACCAGGTCCTGGAGGTGAGGAGGAACCTACGC
Organism: Marmota marmota marmota; assembly: GCF_001458135.2. Classification (NCBI taxonomy): domain Eukaryota; kingdom Metazoa; phylum Chordata; class Mammalia; order Rodentia; family Sciuridae; genus Marmota; species Marmota marmota. Next base: position 3,761,539 of record NW_026000079.1, on the reverse strand, counting down.
CCTTAGGGAGGAAGGAGCCCAGCTGTCCAAGTTAGAGCTCCCCATGCAGGTGTCTCCCTGGGAATGTGACTCCCTCCTTCCTCTCCCCTAGAAGAGTCCCTCTCAGCGGGGCTGGAGAATTGCTGATCCTGTGGGTGGAAGCAGATAAGCTCAGAGGCTCTGGGGCAGTGGGGACAGTGGGCACAGTGAGGTTTGGACCTGGGTCATGATATCCTTTCCTTCCCTTATCTACCACCCAGGAAGACTTCGACTCAGAACAGCTGTCTGTCCTTGCTTCCTGTCTACAAGAGCTCTTCAAGGCCCACTTCCGAGGAGAGGTGCTGCCCGAGGAGGTCACAGAGGAGTAAGGCTCATCTTCCCTGATGCCCTTGGCCTCAGGAGCCAGAAATATTTTCTTACAACCCAAGCCCAAGAGGCACCATGCTGTAGACTTAAGAAGAAGAATCTGTTCACTTGGTTTTCTGATTCCTGATGTGTACTGATTGAAAATGAGGGTTTATTTTGCCTGCTGGACCCTGTGTGTACTGGAGTTGTAGACTAGTATCCCTGCCCTGTCCTTCCAGCCCTGCTGCTGGGCCAGTAGCCCCAACCTTTATTTCTTCAAGTAGAATTGGATCCTAGATTCCCCCTGAACAGAGGAATCTCCCTTTCTGTGATAATGATAGCCTCAGATTGTGATTTCCAGGTTGGGAACTTGTTTTCTCTGCTACCAAGCTTCTGGAGCCACAGGAAGTTTGCCTTTTGGGTAGGATAGGAGCAGGCTGCTGTCTGGCCTCTGTGTGGTCCCCCTGTGATCTGCCTGCAGCTGCCCCTCCTCTTCTGTGGATTCTCATGTGTGACCCTTCTTTCGTAGGTCCCTGGAGGAATCTGTAGGGAAGCCTCTCTACCTGATATTTAGGTAAGCACCCAGTAGTAAGAGGAACTGCTCTCCCCTCCATTCTCCCTACAGCACACATTTGTCCCTGTCCTGGGTCACATGGCTCTGTTTCCAGAGAGGAGGAGGTTTGTAGTGGGCAGAGCCTCCCTGGGTAATGCCTCTCCTCTTCCCCCACCTCCAGGAACCTGTGCCAGATGCAGGAAGACAACAGCAGCTTCTCTCTGCTCCTGGACCTTCTGTCTGAGCTCTATCAGAAGCAGCCCAAGATTGGCTACCACCTGCTCTACTACCTGAGGGCCAGGTGGGTGTCGGGAAGCTACTGGAGAGCCAGCCTTTCTCCCCTGCACATCGATTCCCTTGGCTCTCTTCACCAGCACCTTCCATGTGTTTTGGTGCTAGGGATAAATCTTGTGCATGCTAAGTGTTTGTTTTTTTAAATAACAGCTTTATTGAGGTATAAATTTTTGTACCATAAATTTACTTTTTTTTTACTTTTTTTTTTTTTTTTAGTTGTAGTTGACACAATACCTTTATTTTATTTATTTATTTTTATGTGGGGCTGAGGGTCGAACCCAGGGCCTCGCACATGCTAGGCAAGTGCTCTACCGCTGAGCCACAACCCCAGCCCCCAAAATTCACTCTTTTGAAGTGTACCATTCAGTGTTTTTTAGGGTACTCACAAAGTTATACAAATATCACTGCTGTGTAACTTAAAACACTTCATCACTCTTAAGGAAACCTCCTTATTCTCTCTCTCTCTTTTAAGATGGGTTCTTTGTTGCCTAGGCTAAGCTCATGCTCTTGGATTCAAGAGATGCTCCTGCCTCAGCCTCCTAGGGAACTAGGACTATACACATATACTGCCATACTTAGTCTTTCTCGATTTTAACCCTGTTGTTTGTCTTTTTATTGCTGCCCTTTTTTCTCTTTCTTGTTTTTGGTACTGGGAATTGAACAGGCTCCACACATGCAAGATAGGCACTCAACCACTGAGCTACATCCACAGCCCTTTTTACTTTGAGGCTGGGTCTCTTTAAATTGTCCATCCTGAGCCAAACTTGGTGATCCTTCTGCCTCATCCTCCTGAGTAGCTGGGATTATAGGCACATAATATTCTAATAGTATGGATACAGGTTGTCTTATTTTTTTGGTGCTGGGGATTGAACCGAGGACCTCACGTGTGCTGAGCTCATGTTCTAGCACTAAGTTTCACCTGCCACCTTCCAAGCCTGTTTTTTCACTTTATATAATTTTTATATTTATTCATATATATATATATTTACTTATTTATTTATTTTAGTTGTAGACGGTCATAATACCTTCATTTTGTTTATTTATTTTTATGTGGTGTTGAGGATCAAACCCAGTGCCTCACATGTGCTAATAAATAAGCAAGCGCTGTACCACTGAGTTACAACCCTAGCCCCTCTTTTCACTTCTTTGGTGATAACCCTTTTAAAACACCAAAGTGGCAGGGTGCAGTGGCACACTCCTGTAATCCCAGAAGCTCAGGAGGCTAAGGCAGGAGGATTTCAAGTTCAAAGCCAGCCTCAGCAACTTAGTGAGGCCCTAAATAACTTAGTGAGACTGTGTGTCAACATTAAAAGAACAGAGTGGGGAGAGCTAGAGATGTGGCTCAGTGGTTAAGCACCCCTGGGTTTAATCCCCAGTACCAAAAACAAACAAAAAACACGAAAGTATTAAATTTTTGTGAAGTCAAATCTGTTTTTCTTTTTGTCACTTGTTTTTGGTATTATGAAGACTTGCTCCTGTTTTCTTCTAAGTGTTGTGTGGTTTTTGTTCTTATAGTTAAGCCTATTAGCCATTTGAGTGAAGTTTTATGTATGGTATGAGTTGGTACTGTCCTCATGGATAGAACCCAGAAGGAAGAGAGCTGTCTCTAACCTGACCCTAGTCCTCCCTCTCCTGTCACTCTGGCAGTGAGTAGCTTCATTGATCTCAGAGCCCTATGTGGGTACTGGGAAGAGATGGAGAAGCAAGAGTGTCTCCTGATTCTTAGGTTGTCAAGCCCTTGGGAAAGGCAGGAAGGAATAAATAAATAAAAGGGGACAAATGAGCACAGGGCATGTAGGAGAGACGAAGGCATTCCAGGGTAGGAGCAGACTGCTTCAGAACATCTCAAATTCTGGTGCTGTGGTCCGGCTACTGACTTGGGCCCAATTGGTTTTGCAGCAAAGCTGCCGCTGGGAAGATGAACTTGTATGAGTCATTTGCCCAGGCCACCCAGCTGGGTGACCTGCACACCTGCCTAATGATGGACATGAAGGCCTGCCAGGAGGACGATGTGCGGCTGCTGTGCCATCTCACACCCTCCATCTACACAGAGGTCAGTGTGTCCATCCTTATCCATGGTCGCGGGTAGTACAGGGGGCTCACAAGTGACCACCTACCTTGGTGTACACTCTGAACATCACATACAACCCCTTCTGACCTCAGTGGCCACTGCTTCTCACAGTTTAATTCTCTTCATTCCAGTGCTTTTTGTTAAAAGTTGAATAGTTTTTGAGGCTCCGAGAATTCTTGTCCTTTGGTTTTAACTGTGGTTTAAGTTGGGGTGTGGACCCATATACTTGGCTTCCCGGTTTCAGCCCCATCATCTGGACCTAGAACAGGTCCCCCAGTCAGATGCATATTGGTATGTCCCAAGCTCTCACCCTGTGATGGCTCACTCTTGGATGCTCTCTAATGGTTCCTGAAGACCAGAGCTCCTGAAGCAGATTCACTTTCATTTCCCCCAGTTCGTTCACGTCTTCTCTCAGAATTGGGATGGAGGAGGAGGTATCAACTCTTGTTCCTCTTGGTAGAAGTTCCTAGGAAGAGGGAAATGAGGACTCCGGGTGTGATCTAACCAGAGGAACTAGGATCTCAGCCATGCACTAGGGGCAGGGGGTGGGGTATCACACCCCCTTTTTGTCCTTCCCTCCTAGACTGGACTCTCCCTCCCCCACCCACCCCTCACAAGCCCCTAGATACACTCACTCTGTACCTTCTCTTTGTCTTGAGATGCTGATGAATTGGATTTCTTTGCTGCCAGGAGTATAAATATTTTTCTGTTGCCACTCCCACCTAGAGCCAGCTGGCATGTCCGGTTAGCTCTGGTTTTTCCCACTTCTCTCCTTGTACACACCCCTTGTGGTGTGCATACACAGATAACAAACGTGGCATTTGAAGGGTTGTGTTCCCAGCTTCATAGCTGTTGGATCTTGTAGGGATTTATGTTAGGATTCATGTCTGGCCAGCTTAGCCAGACCTTGAGCCTGTGGTAAGGAAGGTCTATGAGTTGTAAAGGGAAAGCCAAGGGGCCCACCCTGGATGACTCCTCTAGTTTCCCTCTTCTTCTATCTAGTTTCCAGATGAAACCTTGAGGAGTGGGGAGCTGCTGAACATGATCGTGGCTGTTATTGACTCTGCACAGGTGAACATGGAACTTTGGCATCTGCAGAATGGCCTAGAAGGCAGGACTGAGGAAATCAGGGCCTCTGCTTTCTGTTCAGGCATACAGGCAGGAGCCCATGCTCCACAGCACACTGCCTCCTGGCTGCAGTTGGACGTACTTTAGGCCATGGAGGATGGGGAGGAAAAGTGCAGATCAAAGGCCAGTTCTGCTGGGGTTGCTGTTTGTTTGTTTGGGGCGGGTGGGTACCAGGGATTTAACTCAGGGGCACTCGACCACTGAGCCACATCCCCAGCCCTCTTTTGCATTTTATTTAGAGACAGGGTCTTGCTAAGTTGCTTAGCACCTCTTTTTTGCTGAGGTTGGCTTTGAATTCTTGATCCTCCTATCTCAGCCTCCCGAGCCACTGGGGTTACAGGCATGTGTCGCTGTGTCCAGCTCATTTATTTATTTTTATTTATTTATTTTGCAGTACTTGTGATTGAATTTAGAGGTGCTCTACTGCTGAGTGATAACCTTTTTTTTTTTTTTAATTTTGAGACAGAATCTTACTAAATTGCCATAGGCCTCAAATTTTTGATCCTCCTGCTTCACTCTCCTAAATTGCTGGGATTACGGGCATGCACCATCACACTTGGTGAGGGGTTTTTTTGTTTTTGTTTTTTTCTCAACTGGCCTTCCCCTTGGCTCAGAATGAAAATCATCACATCATTTCTACTTGACTTTTCCACCATGCATAGGGCCCCAAGAGATGCTGGGATTCATCTCATGCCTGGACTAAGGATCCTTTTTTCTCCTGTTTGCTCATTGGAAATTAGCACTCAACAGTTCACCTTTCTTTGCCTTTACCTGCCCACGTGTAGGTCTAGAACCTGGCCCCCCAGGTCCTTCACCCACAAGGCTAAACTAAGTAAGACCAGAAGGAAAAGTTGTCCTTTCACTCTGCCGTCAGGGTGTGAATAGTTTTCCACAAGTGTTCTTGCCCCAGAATAGGCCCAGGGTTACTACTCAGTTGGTTGCTGTTTGACCAGCCCCTTCATCCTTCAGAGACTGTAGCTTTCATGGCATCATGCCTCTCCCTTCACAGTGGCCTCTGGCCTCTTTTAGAGCTGATGACTCTGCCTTTTCCCTCCTCTTCCATAGCTCCAGGAGCTGGTCTGCCATGTGATGATGGGGAACCTGGTCATGTTTCGAAAAGATTCAGTCCTCAACATACTCAGTAAGTGACCAGACCTTTTAGATGCCCAGGAGAGGAGGGAGTGTCGGCCTATGTGTTTTCCAGTGACAAGAACGCTGGTTCTGGGGCTGGGAGTGGAGGGGTAGCACGCCACCCCAGCCTACCTGCTATGTGGTCTTGGATTGGTCTCTTTCATAAGATGGAAAGGTTTACCTCTGTCCCTCTAACTTCAGGGTGGGTGGGAATACAGAAGCCCTGTGAAGACTGAAATCAAGTGTCATGTGGAAAGGGCAAGGGCCTAGATTTAAGGTCACTGTCCCTCCCCTTACGCCGTCCCTGCCCTATCTTGTCCCTATTTGGAGTGCTGATAGCCAGTTAGCTGGGCGTGTGTGTGTAAGAGAGAGATAGATGGAGGTTTCTTGTCTCTTCCAGTCCAGAGCCTAGACTGGGAAACCTTTGAGCAGTATTGTGCCTGGCAGCTCTTCCTGGCCCACAACATCCCCCTGGAGACCATAATCCCCATCCTGCAGCACCTCAAATACAAGGGTGAGTAGGGTTGAAGATGGGAGAAGACCTCCAGTGCAGCTGGGGCAGGGCTGAGGCCGCCAGCTTCTAGGGTGAACCAGAGCCCTGCTCCTTCCCACCATGGTACAGAGAGCAGGCTCACTGTTGGTCATTGGGCCCTGGAGATGAGCTTTGCAGGTCCATCCTGAGCCTGGCCCCTGGGCTGTGGCTCAGATGCCTCTGGCATTAGGATCAGGGTAGGGGATTCTTCCTGGCTTTTCGTCAAGGACTATCCTTGGTCTTCCAGTGGCTGTTGGTGGGGGTGTGGGAGAGGTGCCCAGATCCATTCGTGGAATAACACATTCCTCTGAGCAGCCTGTACCCTTCCCCCATAGAACACCCAGAGGCCCTGTCCTGCCTGCTGCTGCAGCTCCGAAGAGAAAAGTGAGTTCTACCCTTAGAGACTCTTAGCCCTTAGTCCCCATGTCCTAAGAGATACTGTGGCATAAAGGGCTCTGTCCTGCTCCTTTTGCCATGTTTGTTTCCTATTATTGACATCTGCTTATTCTGCCCTCCCCCCAGTGTGACTTACAAATAAGCAGTCCCCTGGGATCTGGGCTTCCTCTGACTTTACCCCCCCTGCCCACCAGAAACTGTCCTCAGAGGTGGGGACCGGACATCCCTGTTTCCTGCTACCACAGCAGTTCTAATCCTGGTGGCTCATGTTCCCCTCCCTCATGCTCCTGCAGGCCACCACAGGCTAATCCAGGAGGAGGAAGGGTCAGAGTAGAGGGCTCACACCCATGCTCTCCCTTAACCGACACAGTGCAGAGCCAGCTGGGCCCATTGTGCCCCTGCCAGGGGTGGGGCATGGAGGGCAAGAAAGCAGAAGTCTCCTCTTCCATCACAGGCAACTTAGCACCATCCCCAGGCTAATGGGGCCACAGCTGTGTGTCTTTTCCTTCCTACCTTCTTGTCTTCCTTCCACCTTTTCTCCTGAGACACTAGAAATGGTACAGAATTTCCTGGGGAAGTGGGAAATTTGGAGGCCTCTCTCCTGCCCCTCCCTCAACCTGGATACCAGGCTTACCCCCAGCTCCAGCAGGTCAGGGGACCACAGACTTGTCCTTTGTCTCTTAGTCTCCCTCCTGACTCTTCTGGGGAAGCTAGGAGTTTGTTGGGCCTCCTTCCTGACACATACTTGCACACTTTCCACCATCAAACAGAATAATCTCACTTCTCCTCTGGCTTCTGCAGAGAGTGCAGCCATGTGTTCCTTGGCCCAAAGAGAAGTGGGGGAGGGATGTGAGTGCAGGAAGCGACAGCCAGGCTCGGGTTGAGTAGGGAGGCTCAGATTCGGGAAATCAGTAGTAAATAAGCGGCTCCTAAGGCCAGTGTGTGGGCACAGCATCCAGCACCCTGCTCCCCCCAGGCCCAGTGAGGAGATGGTAAAGATGGTCCTGAGCCGGCCCTGTCATCCCGACGACCAGTTCACCACCAGCATCCTGCGGCACTGGTGCATGAAGCACGATGAGCTGCTGGCAGAGCACATCAAGTCCCTGCTCATCAAGAACAATAGCCTCCCTCGCAAGAGGCAGAGGTGGGATGTGGTCCTTGTTTCCTGCCCACTGTCAACGGGCCATCACCAGGGCAGTCTACAGTGACTGCCGCCCACGGTTGGTGGGTGACATCTAGTGGTCTGAAGCCATGCGGCCTATAGGACCAGTGTGGCTCCTACTCCCCTCTCATCGTGCCCTGCAGCTGTACACCTTTCTTAGCACACCCAGTCCTCCCATCTTCCCTGGGGAATGGACTGCCTCTGTCCTGAGGAGGGATCTCGGTGAGGTGGAGGTGTCACACGACTGGAGCCCTCCCTTTAGGCTCAGACCAGCTCTTGTCACCTCCCTGTGCAGTCTCAGAAGCTCAAGCAGCAAGCTGGCCCAGCTGACTCTAGAGCAGATCCTGGAGCACTTGGACAACCTGCGGCTCAACCTGACCAACACCAAGCAGAACTGTATGCTTCTCATCCTCTTGGGGTCTAGTGCGTGGAGTGCTGCCCAGCTCAGACGCCCCTAAAGCCAGGCGGGTGGCAGGGGCAGGACCAGAACCCAAACTCTTGGGAGGAAACAAGCTTTGGTGTGGTTTAATAAGCTCCCAGACATCTAATCATTTTTCTTCCCTGCTGTCCTTTCCTTCTCCCTCCAGTTTTTAGCCAGACCCCAATCCTCCAGGCACTGCAGCATGTCCAAGCAAGTTGTGATGAAGCCCACAAGATGAAGTGAGGCTCCTTCCACTTCTGGTCTTGGGAAGTAGCGAGCAGAAGGCCTAGGGGAGAGGAGGCCCACTGGGGACACAAGCTTAATAGCCATCAAGACCCTGAGGTTGGGCTGGGGATATAGCTCAGTTGTAGAGTGCTTCTCTTGCATCACAAGGCTCTGGGTTCAATCCCCAGCACCGCCAAAAAACAACAAAAAAACCCCAAGGTTGATAAGAGAAATAGACCTAGGCCTGTGGGCAGAAAACAGCATGGGAGGTGGCCATGGGGTCAGGATGTTCCACTCTGAGAGTTTATTCTCCTTCCCCTTAGGTTCAGTGACCTCTTCTCCCTGGCAGAGGAATATGAGGACTCGTCTACTAAGCCACCCAAGAGCCGGCGAAAGGCAGCTCTGTCTAGCCCTCGAAGTCGGAAGAATGCCACTCAGCCGCCCAATGCTGAGGAAGAGTCGGGCTCCAGCAGTGCCTCGGTGAGACCCCGTCCAGCACCATGGGGAGAGGCGCAATGGGGCGGATGGAATGGGGGCCAGCAGGCAGCTGCCCAGCTAGTGATTTCCCTTCTCCCCATCCCCATCTCTTCCAGGAGGAAGAAGACACAAAACCAAAGCCCACCAAGCGGAAACGAAAAGGGTCTTCTGCCGTGGGTTCTGACAGTGACTGAGATCCTATGTTCCCCATCCTACCCTCAATTGGACTGCCCTCCCCCTGGTGAATCAAAGGGTAACAGGGCTGGGGAGATACAGGGAAGATGCCCTCCCTGCCCTGAGCTTGCCCAGTGGAAAGGATGAGCTGCTTCTGACACCAGCCTGAGGAGCTGCCGTGCAGCCCCCCTCTGCCCCTCTGTCCTGGGGCCTCCCGTTCCCCACATTGCCACTTCCACTGACATTTGGGTCTCATGGCAGCCAGAGGCTGTGCCAGACCAGACCCTGGTGGAATTGCTCAGCTCCCTGCCCCTCCTTCAGCCCCCTCCCCATCTCCCAAAGAACGCTTAGCAGAGAAGGGCAGTGACAAAGGGGCGCTGGGCTGAGAAGCTAGGACGAGAGCAGGTGCTGGCTGTGGGTCCGCTTCCTGCTTCCCCGGGTTCTGGATTTGCTCTGAACACATGCTCTGTGGTCATTCTCCACACCAGTGTGTAGTGGGCATCGACCTGGTATGGTGGCCACTATTCCAGGCAGATGCCATAAACCTTCAGGAAGGAACCTGGAAGGGACTGTGCCCAGGAGGCTTGGGTTGATCTGCAGTTGTCACCTAAGGCTGGGCCACAGCCCAGTAGAGTCCCAGAGGCAAGTTCCTCAGAACTGTCAAATGGTCTGGTTTCCTAGGTTCTGTTTTTGCTTTTTTTTTTCTTTTTCTTTTTGACTTTTTTCCCTCCAGAGATAATCGCATTTAAAAAATTGTTTTTAAATGACAATAAAACAAACCAGAAGATCTTTTGTGCCGGAATTGGAGTCCCATTTACTCTGTGCATGTAGAGTGGTCTCAGTTTAATTGGTGCCCTTGTTGGTGGCCTGCCCACTGTCACAGCTTTCCCTCCTCTCCCTTCCTGCCCTGCCTACCCGCAGGAGGAACTTTGCCCTTCCCATCCTGCATTTTGGAGGTGTGAGCCAGACACTGACCTGTCCAGGTCAGAAACTGATGAGGCCCCATTTCCCTGCAGGCTGAGGTCTGCCCTTGCCGGTTGTTCCTCAAGACACTAGAGATTTAGTCAAGCCGGGGATGGAACTCATCAGCAGAACAATTTTTCAGCATGCATGAACCCTGGGCTCAATTACCAGTCTCAAAAAAAAAAAAAAAAAGGCTTCCAAAGTTATTGTCTGTCGTATTTCAGTTTATTTATTAAGTTAGCATGCTTGTCAGCTGCACTATCCGGGAGGGACCTTCCAGTCTGCGACCTGAAAGACAGGTGTGCCTGGGAGAGAGAAGTCCAAATGCCAGGTCTGGGGGGCCGCCTTCACCTCCGGTCTGGCTGCTTTCTGTCCACATGAACAGCAGAAGAGCTACTTGGCTATGCTTTGTTTCTCTGCTGCCCTCGGAGATTGGAGGCCTGCTGGGCAGAGAGGAGTGAGGTTGGGCTCACTGCGGACACCCTGAAAACTTGCCTTTTCACAGAACCAGGTTCTCCTCCCCCTCAGAACTGCTACTCCTTCCTTTGAAAATCTAAACCCCCAGAGGCCTCTTTTTCCTTCCTCCCTCCTTCCCTAGTTTCCTCTGCCCCAATTAAAACCAGGATGGAAAGCATTCGCTGCTGGCCCCAGTTACTGTACCCTTGCCCAAAGGGAGGAGTCTCCCCCATATCCCCTCCAGAAATCAAGCCCTCTGGGCCTCCACCTTTCGCCTACTTAACTCTGGAGCCCCCCACCCGTCCCTGAGGGTTGCCGCTGAAGGATGGGCAGGGACTGGCTGTCGAGCCTGGACTTGTAGGACAGAATGGGCCAGGGGCCAAGTTCTTCGGTCGCCTTTGGAAAGGAGCAGTGGTGTCCTCCCCCATCACGGGTGAAAATGAGCAATACTGACTGAAGGGTGGACTGCGGTCTAAACGCCCTGGCTTTCAGGCCGGGACTCCAAAGTCCAGCCAGTGGCCTAAACCTCCCAAGAGGAGAAAGAATTTAAAGCGGAACACACAACCCTGGGACTTGAGGGAAGGACAACACCGCCCAAGACCTGATAGGGTGCGGGCGCGCAGTGCGAGCTGCCGGGAGGGAGCGCGCCCAGGGCGGGGCGTAGGCTGTGGGGAGGGCCGGGGGCCGCTCCCCCACCCCTCCGCTCGGGGCCAGCTCGCTCCTGGTGGTGGGTGGGGGGCTGGGTGGGAAGGGGCGTGTGCCAGCGCACGCGCGCGCGCTCCCGAAAAGGAGAGGTCCCAGAGCAAGAAGGAGCGGGCCCAGTTTTTCGGAGGGAGTATCAGGGGTGTTTGTGAGCGTCTAGGGCCGGTCGGTGCCGAGGAAAGGAAGAGGGCACCATGGCTGCCCTACTACTGCTTCCCCTGCTCCTGCTGCTGCCTCTGCTGCTACTGAAGCTGCACCTCTGGCCGCAGTTGCGCTGGCTCGCGGCCGATTTGGCCTTCACGGTGCGCGCCGTCCGCTGCAAAAGGGCTCTGCGAGCTCGTGTGCTGGCTGCGGCTGCCGCCGACCCAGAAGGTCCGGAGGGGGGCCTGCAGCCTGGCCTGGCGCCTCGCGCAACTGGCTCGGCAACGCCCGGCGCACACCTTCCTCATTCACGGCGCGCGGCGCTTTAGTTACGCGCAGGCGGAACGTGAGAGTAACCGGGCTGCGCGCGCCTTCTTGCGCGCGCAGGGCTGGGACCCGGGACGCGGCGGAGGCGTCAGGGCGGCGGGGAGCCCGTGGGCAGGAGACCCAGCAGCCGGAAGCAGCGCGGCGCCTCCAAAGGATGGGGTGGCCGGAGATGAAGGAGCCATGGCCCCTCTGGCACCTGGGGCGACCGTGGCGCTTCTCCTCCCCGCCAGCCCAGAATTCCTGTGGCTCTGGTTCGGGCTGGCCAAGGCCGGCTTGTGCACGGCCTTCGTGCCCACCGCCCTGCGTCGGGGCCCCCTGCTGCATTGCCTTCGCAGCTGCAGTGCGCGCGCGCTGGTGTTGGCGCCAGGTAAGGCTGGAGCGCCGAACTGACCGAGGCGGGGCCAGCCCAGGAGGGACATGTCTGGAGTCCGGTGAGGGCTGGGTCTTGTCTCTGGGCCTGGGAAACCGCCGAACTGACTCCCTGGGGTTCAGAAGTGAGTGGGATTTGAGTCCGTGGGTTTTGGAACAGATGGTGCTGAATCTCTTTCCCCAAGAACAATTCCAAGGAGTGGGGCTTCAGGTCCCAGACCCGTGATGGAATGTCCCTGCCCTTCACCTTCATCCAAGAGCAGTGCGAGAGATGTGGAGCATTGGCCAGGGCGTAGGAAAGTTTCCACAGTCGCCGAGTTGTGCTTTCCTACCCCTTCTAGAATTCCTGGAGTCCCTGGAGCCCGACCTGCCGGCCCTGAGAGCCATGGGGCTCCACCTGTGGGCTACGGGTCTTGAAACCCGTCTTCCTGGAGTCAGAGATTTTCTGGCTGAGGCAGCAGCCGAAATAGATGAGCCTCTGCCTGGATACCTCTCTGCCCCCCAGAACATGATGGACACGTGCCTGTACATCTTCACCTCTGGCACCACGGGTGAGGGCTGGACACCGTGCTTACCTTAGGAAACTAAGGCAGAGGAGGGAGGGTCTGGGAACAGGAACTGGGACCTCCTAAGCCGCGAGAGCACCTCTTCAAGTCTCCTAGAGGGGGCACCTATCCTGGGGCACCTCCTCTCTCTCCAGCCCTCCCACTCCCTCTTCGTTCCTCACCTCCCCAAAGTACCCACATCTCCTGGATGGCCGGACCGCCCTCTGATTTCTGATGATTCTGACCCCAGCAGGGGAAAACGGGGAGCTAGGACTCAGAGCCGAGCTCTTCCCCTGATCACCCGGCTCCCACCACCCCACAGGCCTCCCCAAGGCTGCTCGGATCAGTCACCTGAAGATCCTGCAGTGCCAGGGATTCTACCAGTTGTGCGGTATCCACCCGGAGGACGTGATCTACCTCGCCCTGCCACTCTACCACATGTCTGGCTCCCTGCTGGGCATCGTGGGCTGCCTGGGCATCGGTCAGCCCCCCCGCCCTTCTGTCAACAGATGTTTATTAAGTGTCAGCTGTCGCATGCTTCCCGGGGATGAGCTCTGAGGGCAGAGAATCCAGAGGGAGGAGGAGCAGGGCCACACTCTCCCCAGATCTTGGTACAGTGGGGACACGCACCATGTTTCATGCTCTGCCTACAGATTGAGTGACCAGGGAGACCATAGGATTCACAGAACTCCAGACTCAGGGACAAAGTGGGGCAAGGGTTCTGTCAGTCAGTCTAAGAAAGGGCATAGAAGAGGGTGGGACTTGAGCCCGGGTACAGGGGTGGAATATTTGGGGCTGGGAATCGGAGAAGGGTATTGGCCTCTCAAAGGCATGGGCAGGAAGGAAGGAATGTGCCTGGAGCCTTGACCTGCTAGAGATCTGGCTCTCCCTGCGGCTTCTTCCCAGGGAGCTGGCCCAGCTAGTGACCTGTCCTTCTTCCCTCTTCGCTTCCTGCTTCCGGCAGGGGCCACAGTGGTGCTGAAGTCCAGGTTCTCAGCTGGCCAGTTTTGGGAGGACTGCCAGGAGCACAGGGTGACGGTGTTCCAGTACATCGGGGAGCTGTGCCGCTACCTGGTCAACCAGCCCCCGGTGCGTTTGGCCAGGTCACCCTGACAGTCGTCTGGGAATTGGAGGGAAAGGAGAAGGAAGTGGGCGTGGCATACAAGGAGCCCAAGATGGCTTAAGCTACCTGAGGCTTAGGGCCTCTGAAAGAGGTCACAGGGGAGGGGCTTCGCACTGGGGAACTGGCGTTTGGGTGTGAAACCCCTCCCTCTCCCCCACTCGTTTCAGAGCAAAGCAGAACTTGGCCATAAGGTCCGGCTGGCAGTGGGCAGCGGCCTGCGCCCAGACACCTGGGAGCGTTTTGTGCGGCGCTTTGGGCCTCTGCAGGTGCTGGAGACGTACGGACTGACAGAGGGCAACGTGGCCACTTTCAACTACACAGGGCAGCGCGGTGCTGTGGGGCGTGCTTCCTGGCTTTACAAGGTGAGAGGAACCCCACAGATCACGGGGAGGCTGGCGGGAGGGAGGCCCAGGCACTGGAATGACCCCGAGCTGGGTCTCCCTTCCCCCAGCACATCTTCCCCTTCTCTTTGATTCGCTATGATGTCACCACAGGGGAGCCAGTTCGGGATGCCCAGGGGCACTGTGTAGCCACATCTCCAGGTTTGTGCTCAGGTGGGGTGGGTGGTGGTGGTGAAGGAGGGTTAGAATTGGTGAATGGGGTAGGGCCAGGGGCCAGGACGCTCTGGGCGAGGTGGACAGTCACTCCTGACCCCACTGACTCTGCCAGGTGAGCCAGGGCTGCTGGTGGCCCCTGTAAGCCAGCAGTCCCCATTCTTGGGCTACGCCGGGGGGCCAGAGCTGGCCCGGGGAAAGCTGCTGATGGACGTCTTCCGGCCTGGAGATGTTTTCTTCAACACTGGGGACCTGCTGGTCTGTGATGACCAAGGCTTTCTCCGCTTCCATGATCGCACTGGAGACACCTTCAGGTATCTCCCATAACCTGGCTCCTTACCCTGGACATCTCTGTGACCCTGAGCTCGGACAGCCCGCCCCCTAACTCCTGCCTCACCTGGACTCCCATCCAGCCTCTCGTTCTCAGACCTCACAAACACTCAGTCCCCGACAGTCTGGTACCTGACCTCTGACCTCTCTCTCCCCATCAAGCTCCCCAGCCCTGATCTGACTCCCAGCTTTAGATCTCTGCCTCCCACAGGTGGAAAGGGGAGAATGTGGCCACAACTGAGGTGGCGGAGGTCTTTGAGGCCCTGGATTTCCTTCAGGAGGTGAATGTCTATGGAGTCACTGTGCCAGGTACCTAAGCAAGGAAGGTGGGGGCGTCCTGCGCCCCATCACCCCGAGAAGCACGAGGCCTTCCTGGTGGCCGGCCGCAGGTGGCTCATCCGCTCCTTATCCCTCCAGGGCACGAAGGCAGGGCTGGGATGGCAGCCCTGGTTCTGCGTTCCCCGCATGCTTTAGACCTTGGGCAGCTCTACACCCACGTTTCTGAGAACTTGCCCCCTTACGCCCGGCCTCGGTTCCTAAGGCTTCAGGTAACCGCCACTCCCGCCCCGCCCCGCCCCCCAAAACCACAACAGTTGGTGATTCCTGCACTCCACAAAGGGCTCCCACGGAAGACACTGAAGAAACGAACAGCGCCGTCCCAGACACACGCTCCTCGGCCCCTCTCCCTGTCCCCCCCCCAGGCCTGGACCTTCCCTTCCCTGTCACCTCTTGGCTTAGCCTTATCTAATGGCCCTGCCCCTGGATTTGCCCCTTAACCAATCCAGACACTCACCCGAGCTGACTGGGCAGGATACTTTCCTTCCACACCTGTGGGCCCTTCCTCCTGCAGGAATCCTTGGCCACCACCGAGACCTTCAAACAGCAGAAGGTTCGGATGGCGAATGAGGGCTTCGACCCGAGCACCCTGTCTGACCCCCTCTACGTTCTGGACCAGGTTGTAGGTGCCTACCTGCCCCTCACACCTGCACGGTACAATGCCCTTCTGGCTGGGGACCTTCGAATCTGAGACCTTCCAGGCCTGAGGCACCTTGGGAGGGACTCTGGGGGTGCTCTGAGACACGTCATTGTGGGCGCACCAGGGGCTATCAGGGATCTTTTTTATATCAGTTTATTGTCATTTTATAATAAATGGGACCAAGCCCATGTGACTCTTTCTTTCTGATCTGCGTGTCTGCCTTCTGAGCCTGTGTGGAACTGCTTTTCCTCTGGAGCCACGGGCTCCTTGATGCCCGTCCTGACTACATGTGCCCTGAGCCCAGCGTCTGGACCTTGCTGTTTCCTCTCAGATGACTCCGTCTGATCCTGGCCCTGGGAAAATCCTGGGTGGTTGATGTTTGCTTGTGGCCCTGTGAACCCCTCCTAGTTGGGTTTTTGTTGGCTTGTTTATTCTCGGTACTGGGGATTGAACCCAGGGCTGCTCTGCCACCGAGCTACATCCCGTTTTTATGTTTTGAGACAGGATCTTGCTAAGTTGTCTGGGCTAGTCTTGAACTTGTAGTCCTCCTGCCTCAGCCTCCCAAGCAGCTGTGATCACAGGTGTGCACCACCAAGCGCTCATCTCCTCTTTACCCCTAGTACAGAGCCCCTGCTGCACTCTGGGGAGCAGGGGGTCCTGAGGGATTGACTCAGATGGCTGAGGTAGACAGAGGTACCCAGAAGGCTGCCCCACCATACCAGGTGTGGCTGGGGTCTGGGGAAGATTTGGGGGAGATTAATGGGCTGGGGATGTACTCAGTGGTAGAGTACTCAGCTAGCACACATGAGGCCCTTGGTTCCGTCCCTAGCACCACACACACAGATAGACTAAGTTTGGGGAGTCTATAGTCTGGACTCCCCTCCTCACAGCTGAGAAGCCAGCCACTGAGAAGAAGGGTGAGGGTGGGTGCCTCAGCCTCCTGACTCCAGTGTCCCCGCTGTCAGCAGGTGCAGAGTCTGTAGGGCTCAGAATGCCCGTGAGTGTGGTAGCATGGGGAATGGTGAGAATCCAAGGAAAAAGACTTCTCTGCCCCTGAATGAAGTGTCCAGAAAGTTTGCCATCTGAAAGGTCTACATGAGGGACTCCTGTGTCTCCTAGGAAAGAAAGTGCCTCTGCTTTGAGCTGTAGGTGTTCAAAGTGTTCTGCTCCTTCCCCTGGGTTCGCCTCTCCTTCCAACCCCTCTCCCCAACATCAGAGATCAGAGGACACCCACGACCAAGCTTGGGTCCCCATCGCCAACCCCCAGTTCCACAACTTGAATCTTGCCCCGTGTCCACCAGCTGAGCTTCGCTGACAGAAGAGCACACGCTGGGCCGGGGCTGTGGCTCAAGCGGTAGCGCGCTCGCCTGGCATGCGTGCGGCCCGGGTTCGATCCTCAGCACCACATACAAACAAAGATGTTGTGTCTGCCAAAAACAAAAAAAAAAAAATAAATATTAAAAATTTAAAAAATAAAAGAAAAATAATTAAAAAAAAAAAAAAAGAAGAAGAGCACACGCTGACATATAGGTGACATTCTCACACGCCCACCAGGCCATTAAGGATCTGGCTCACTCTGCCCACCTTTCAGAGAGCTCCAGTAAGACCGGAACCCTGTGTGCCGGGGGTGGGCGGGCAGGTGACTGAGGATGGCTCATGAATGTCACCCACAAGGCCCAGGGTCAAGCAGCCACCGCCTGTCTTGGAATCACACACTAAGCTCTTTTCTCCATATTTCCTGTTTCGTTTGGTCTAAATCAGCGCCTTCTGAGATAGTAGCTGCTAACCACACCACACTATTAAATGCTAGTCCAAATGGGATGTAGTAAATACAGAATGCACACCAGGTGTCGAAGATTTAGCAGAAAAAAATCAAGACATTTTATAAATAATTGTTTTGCAGGGGCTGGGGTTGTAGCTCAGCACTTGCCTAGCATGTGTGAGGTGCTGGGTTCAAATCTCAGCACCACATATAAATAAATGAATAAAATAAAGGTCCATCAACAGCTTTAAAACAGTAAAAAGGAAAAGTTAAGATTTCAAAAATCAATAATAAAAATAATTGTTTTGTAGCTGGGTGTTGGTGGTACATGGGAGGATGCGGTGGGAGGATCACAAGTTCAAAGCCAGCCTCAGCAACTTAGTGAGGCCCTGTCTCAAAATGAAAGATTAGGGGCTGGGATTGTGGCTCAGTGGTAGACCGCTCACCTAACCCGAGTTCGATCCTCAGCACCACATAAAAATAAGGCATTGTGTTGTGTCCATCTACACTCCAAAAAATAAATATTTTTAAAAATGAAAGATTAAACATGGGCTGGGGATGTGGCTCTGTAGTTAAGTGCTCCTGGGTTCAATTCCCTGTTACCCCCCCCCCACCAAAAAAAGCACCCCAATAAGTAAATGTCTTATATTTCTTACATGCTTAGTGTTTCGAATATACTGGGTTTAATAAAACATTGAGTTTTGCTTGTTTATGTATGTATGTATGTATTTGATGTTACTGGGGCACTTGGAATCTTCCTGTCTCATCTTCCCCAGCAGCTGAGACATGCACTGCCATGTTTCTGTTCTCAGCGAGTAATAGGCTCAGGGGTCACTCCAGGTAAACTGGCCTAACTGCGCTGCGCAAAATAACCCCACAAGAGACACAAGTACCTTTTTCTTTGGGGTGCTATGACAGCTCCTCTGACCTTAAGGGTCCACAGAAGGAGAGAGCAAGAGCACGCGCTGACCCCTTTTTTGAGGAGAAGCTATTCAAATGAGGCAAGGGGCCAGGTTTCAGGGGGCTGAGTCTATCTTCATGATGTCCACTGTCAGCAGGTTGACTGACACCTGGGTAGGCCACACCCAAGGGCACAGAAAGAGAAGGGGACACACACAAGGCACTTCCATGGAAGATTCTATCCTAAACAGGGCAAGGGGTTATATTACAAAGGAACAGGTGAGCGTAGCTTCACCCATGGGGCTGTAGCAAGACACACCCATGCACGGGACACCAACCCTCAAACCCAAGAAGGATGGGGAAAGCTCTGCCACATTTCTGCGACTGAGCGCCTCAGCACCCAGCCGGGGAGTGTCTCCCACAATGCACCACTGTGGTGATGGCCTAAATCCTGACTTCACACCTCACTCTGCAATCCCACAAATACCAAATGTACCATGTCAGTTGTGCCTGCAAGATGCCCGCTCTCCACTGTCTGCCCTTTAGCAAGGCTAACTGGGAGAAGGGGGATTTTGTTACAGGGGCTGACCCAGAGGCAGACCTGGCCATCTGTCCTCCAGTCCTTTCAGTTCTCAGCTACAACTATGGTGGAAATGCAAAGCTTCCAAGCCGGCAACTTGTGATCAAAAGAATCAGGTTTTCCAGTTACCACGATTAAAACTAAAAACAAATTTTAAAGGAATTACGTTTTCTACCCCCCTAAAAAAATCAATCGAAGTAAAATAAAATGGGATTATGAGAAAATTGCAAAGATGAACTGCGCTGGACTTGAGGTGGTGAGTTCCTTTCCTCTGAGGTTGGTCAACCACTGAGACGCCTTCAGTGCAAAGACCGTCCAGCCAGAGGAGGATCATGTCACCTCTCACTGAGTCCTTGAATCAGGGAAGGGGATCTCAGCTCTGTAGAGTCTTCTGTGGGGACTTTAGGCGACTTGTCCTTGGTAAACAAAAGGTAAGGCTAAAGGGCGGCCCATCCCAAGCCAGTCTCAGGCAGGAGTTGGCAAACTCTGCTGGCCCGGGTTTTTTTGTAGGGCCAGTGGAGCAGACTAATTATAAAGTTTTATATTTTAGGTTGTTGAAAAAAATCAAAAGAATGTTTCATGACACGTAAAACTTTAAGGAATTAAACGGAAGTCCATTTTCAGTGTCCTTTCTAGTTGCGGCTATTTTTGTGCCAAGCCGGGGGACCTGAGTGACCAGGACAGACAGCATGGCCTGCAGGGCGTTAACTATCTACCGAGGGGCGTGGAAGGAGAAAACTTGGCTCCGGCTGCTCCGGGTCTTCGTCCTGCCTCCGCTGGGCAGCAGGTTTTCGAGCCCAGAGATGCCGCGGCGCGCCCAGTGGACTCCAGGGACCAGGGAGGTGGCTCGAGAGATCTGGGAGGGTCACTCGGCGACACGCGGTGATCGCTTCTGGTGGGTCTTAGCAAAACGTCCCTAGCCTCGGCGCTACCTGGCACAAGTAATGGAGAAAGCGGTAAGACACCGGCCTCGCGGCCACCTCCGGGCGGAGGGCAGCGGGATCCGCCCCGTGGGTTCCACCCGGCCAAGACAGGCGCTCCAGTAAGCCTTCCAGGCGCATGCGCAGACCCGCGCCGGCCCGGCCCGCCGTGCGCCAGGTGGGCGGAGCAGGCCGGAGAGGTGGGCGGAGTCATCCTGCCTGGGCGGGGCGAGCCGTTCCGCACCGCCTACCCAGGAAAGGCGCCTGCGCACTCGTGTGCTGTCAGCGCTCCCCAGGCTCGCGGGGCAACCAGAAGGAGGGGTGGGGCCGCAGTACCTGGGGGCCTCCTCCGCGACCCTCGAGAGAAATTTTCTTTTCCATTTTTTTTTGCGGTGCTGGGGATGGAACCCAGGGCCTCACTCACGCTAGGCAAGCACTTTATACCGAGCGACACGCCCAGCCCAAGAAAGTTTTAAAAATTGAGATAGAATTTACATATTTTAAAGTCTGTCCTTTTAGCAAGGTCTAAACTGTAGAGTTCAGTGGCTTTAGTATATTCGTAAAGCTGTGCAACCATCGCCCAAATTTAGAATCTTTTCGTAAAGAAAGAAATTCCCAATAGCAGTCATTATCCATCCCCCGACCCCAAGCCTCTGGCGACCCCTGACTGATCTTCTGGCTCGTGGATTTGCCTATTCCGGACATTCCGTATAAATGAAGTCGGATAAATAAAGCCTTTTGTATCTGGTTCCTTTCACTGAGCATAAGGTTTTCAAGGTCCATCCAAGGGTAGCGTGTATCAGGGTTCCTTTCTTTCTTTTTGCTTCTGGTGGTTGACACACAGTTGTGCTACCACTGAGCTACGTCCCCAGCACTTTTTTATTTTGTATTCTGAGACAGGGTCTTGCTGAGTTGTCCAGGCTGGCTCCCAAATAGCTGGAATTACAGGCGTGGGTCACCATGTCCTGCCACCTCATTCCTTTGGAAGGCCGAATAATATTCTAGAGTATGGCTGGACCTTATTTTTGTTAACGCATCCATCTGTTGGTGGACATTTGGGCTGTTTACACGTTTTGGCTATTTGAATACTACTGCCCTCAACGTCCTCTTAAAAGTATTTAAATAGCCAGGCAAGATGGCAGAATCCTGTAATCCCAGGGACTCCGGAGGACCTCAAATTCAAGGCCAACCTCAGCTATTTAGCGAGGTCCTGTCTCAAAAAAAAAAGGTGTGGGATGTGGCTCTGTGGTAAAACGCCCTGCGTTCAACCCCAAGTACCAAAAAGAACAACAAAAAAGGTGTGTGTGTGTGTGTGTGTTTTGTGTGTTTGTTTGTTTGTTTGTGTGTGTGTGTGTATAGAAACATTATTTTCAATATTCTTAGGCATATATCTAAGGAATGGAATTAGTGCTTGGTCAGATTATTAGTTTTGTAAGAAAACTGCCAGATTCCTGCAGCAGCTACATAGTTTCAACATCCCAATAGCAGTGTCTTCAGGCTCCAACAGCTCTCCTTCTCACCAATACTTCTTGCTATCTTTTTTCATCATAGCCATACTTTTTTTTTTTTTTTTTTNAAAAAAAAAAAAAAAAAAAAAAAAAAAAAAAAGAGAGAGAGAGAGAGAGAGGGAGGGAGGGGGAACAGGAAGAAGAGAGGGCGCATGGATCCTTGAAGCTTGCCAAGCCTGGTGGCTGCTCCCTAGTCCCACTGCTTGAGAGGCTGAGGCAGGAGGACCCTCGGAGCCCAGGAGTCCTAGACAAGATGAGCAACACAATGAGACCCTGTCCAAAAAAAAAAAAAAGTCCTTGCCTACCATGTGAGGCCCCAGCACTGGGGGAAAGCAGCCTGGAAACAAAGAACCACCAGAGGTCATCTCGTGGTGCCCAGCTCCTGGAAGAAGGTGGGTTCCAGTCCCAGGGCAGGACATACTCGGAACAAGCCGATCCTGGGATGTCTTGTGCCAGAAAGTAGATACCCTGGAACAGGTAGAAGGAAAAGGACACGGGTTCCTCCCCCCTGGAACAGGGCGATCTGAACGTCAAAGAGACTGATGTCGCCCTGGGAACCTTGAATGTTTAAAAAGTATCAGTTCAGAGCAGGGAGCTACAAAGAAGGAGAAAGCCTGAGGAACAGGAGGAACACCCTGGCTGGAGACCCCCCCTCGGAACTCTGAAAAACAAAAAGAAAGAACCAAACGTTTGTCCCTTCTCTCAGTGTGAACTCTATTCAGGATATCAGATTGTCCTAGCTGATAGGGGACAGTGCCACAGTTCGCTGGTCTGTCTTTCTTTTTTTGGTTGGTGGGGGGAGGTTTTTTTTCCCTGTTTGTTTTGGTCCTGGGAATTGAACCCAGGGGGGGGCTCGACCACTGAGCCACGTCCCCAGCCTTTTTGGTATTTTTATTTAGAGACAGGGTCTCACTGAGTTGCTGAGGTCCTTGCTAAATTCCTGAGGCTGGCTTGGAACTCGCAATCCTCCTGCCTCAGCCTCCGGAGCCACTGATTACTCACACCAGGTGAGAGTTGTTACTTACAGAATTCCAGTTAATAAGTAAAAAATACGAAAAAGGAATTGTAGAAATTGGAAGATCACACGGGCACCGTGAAACATACCTGTGATCGCAGTGGCTCCGAAGGAGGATGTCAAGAGCCAGGATGACATCAAGTTCAAGGCCAGCCTGGGCAACTCAGTGAGACTTTGTCTTAAAATAGAAAATAAAAAGGGCTGGGGATGTAGCTCAGGGGCACAACGCTCCAGGGTTCAATCCCCATCCCCCCCAAAACTGGAAGATCATCATTTGGCAACCCATAATAAAATGGCAGTTATCTTCAATGGATCCAACTATTGGATACAAGGTTGAGGGGAAGTCTTCATAGTAGAGCACAGGTTGTCAGTCCCAGAAGCCTCTCATCAGTCTTAGAATCACCAAAAGTGAGCCACCAGACCCGACATGTCCCCTGAGGAAACACAGCACGTGGTGTCAGCATCGCCTGATAAAGTCTCTTGCCTAAAGTGAAACCTGACTAAATAGAGGTATAGCCCGCACCCCTCATAAAGGACATGCTGGCACCAAAGAAAGACAACCTGCAGGTCCAGAATATGGGAGGTTCCACTGGACAGTTCACCCAGTGTCTCAACAACTCATTGGCATTCAGATGGGGAGATGAGGGGTCAGGGGACAGGGCGAACTTCTGATTACACCCTTAAGAGTCTCAACAATTCATGTAGTGAATGAACCTTTTTTTAGGTACTGGGAATTGAAATCGAACCCAGGGGCACTTTACCACTGAGTAATATTCCCAGTCCTCTTTATTTATTTATTTTTGATTTTGAGACAAGATCTTGCTAAATTGTTGGGGGTCCCAGTAGGTGGCTGAGACTGACCTTGAACTTGGGATCCTCCTGTCTCAGCCTCCCTAGTTGCTGGGATTACAGGCCTGCACCCACTTCTGGATAGAGCTTGTCCTTGGTGAGAGAAGAAAGAAAGAAAAGAAAAGAACACTAAAAAGACATTTCTAAGACAATCAGGGAAATCCGTTTATGGACCCGGTATTAGAGGATATTAAGGAATCATTGTTAATTTTGTTAGATTTAATAACGGTGTTATGGTTATGAAAAGAGGCTTCTAATTGTTCAAAGATACACATGAGTACAGAGATGTGCAATGATGTGGTGTCCTGGATTCCTTTGAAAATACTATTGGAGGAAGGGGAAACGGGGATAGAGGATGGGCCTGTGAAACCCCAGGTGGGTGGACTGCAGGGGGGGCCTGGGCACTGGCCAGGACTGGATCCTGCATAGCCTCAGGCAGAGACTTGGGAGCTCATAGGTGGGACAGCGGGAGCCAAGGCTGTGGGGTGGGGGTGGCGGAAGTCTGAGCAGGATTTGAGGGCTGGGCTCCAGCGCTTGGGACCCCACAGAGTGGAGTGAGTTCTGGGTATGGGTTTGCAAAACCAGCGGGGGTTCCCTCCTTCCTTAGGAGCCTGGAGCTGGCCTGTGGCCCCAAAGCCAGGGGTATGTCCACAGCCGCCCTTCTGGGACTCACACAGTGGTGAAGGGAACACAGGCACAACCAGCAGGTGTGAATGAAATGTCATGATGACAATGTCAGCACCAACAGGAAGGGGACCTGGGGGGGCGGGGA